>NC_052336.1:3652540-3732540 GCF_016432855.1 Salvelinus namaycush
GGTGTTCTGTATTATTAAAAGTGGGTGGTGATATTCTCCACTATCAGTAATGTGTTCTGTATATTAGAAATTGGTGGGTTATTTAATGATAGTATGGTGTTCTGTAGAGTAGAAAGTAGTGGTGTTATTCAATGGCAGTAATGGTGTTCTGTAATTTAGAAATGTGGGTTGGGATATTCACGGGCAGTAATGGATGTTCTGTAGATAGAAAGTGGGTGGTGAAATTCATGGCAGTAATGGTGTTCTGTAGATTATAAAGTGGGTGGTGATATTCACTGGCAGTAATGGTGTTCTGTAGATTAGAAAGTGGGTGGTGATATTCACTGGCAGTGATGGTGTTCTGTAGATTAGAAAGTGGGTGGTGATATTCACTAGCAGTAATGATGTTCTGTAGATTAGAAAGTGGGTGGTGTTATTTACTGAGAGTAATGGTGTTCTGTAGATTAGAAAGTAGGTGGTGTTATTCACTGGCAGTAATGGTGTTCTGTAGATTAGAAAGTGGGTTGGGATATTCACTGGCAGTAATGGTGTTCTGTAGATTAGAAAGTGGGTGGTGATATTCACTGGCAGTAATGGTGTTCTGTAGATTAGAGAGTGGGTGATGTTATTCACTGACAGTAATGGTGTTCTGTAGATTAGAAAGTGGGTGGTGTTATTCACTGGCAGTAATGGTGTTCTGTAGATTAGAAAGTGTGTGGTGTTATTCACTGGCAGTAATGGTGTTCTGTAGATTAGAAAGTGGGTGGTGTTATTCACTGGCAGTAATGGTGTTCTGTAGATTATAAAGTGTGTGGTGATATTCACTGGCAGTGATGGTGTTCTGTAGATTAGAAAGTGGGTGGTGATATTCACTGGCAGTAATGGTGTTCTGTAGATTATAAAGTGGGTTGTGATATTCACTGACAGTAATGGTGTTCTGTAGATTAGAAAGTGGGTGGTGTTATTCACTGACAGTAATGGTGTTCTGTAGATTAGAAAGTGGGTGGTGATATTCAGTGACAGTAATGGCATTCTGTAGATTAGAAAGTGGGTGGTGATATTCACTGGCAGTAATGGTGTTCTGTAGATTAGAAAGTGGGTGGTGATATTCACTGGCAGTAATGGTGTTCTGTAGATTATAAAGTGGGTGGTGTTATTCACTGGCAGTAATGGTATTCTGTAGATTAGAAAGTGGGTGGTGATATTCACTGGCAGTAATGGTGTTCTGTAGATTAGAAAGTGGGTGGTGTTATTCACTGGCAGTAATGGTGTTCTGTAGATTAGAGAGTGGGTGGGGATATTCACTGGCAGTAATGGTGTTCTGTAGATTAGAAAGTGGGTGGTGATATTCACTGGCAGTAGTGGTGTTCTGTAGATTAGAAAGTGGGTGGTGATATTCACTGGCAGTAGTGGTGTTCTGTAGATTAGAAAGTGGGTGGTGTTATTCACTGGCAGTAATGGTGTTCTGTAGATTAGAAAGTGGGTTGGGATATTCACTGGCAGTAATGGTGTTCTGTAGATTAGAAAGTGGGTGGTGATATTTACTTGCAGTAATGGTGTTCTGTAGATTAGAGAGTGGGTGATGTTATTCACTGACATTAATGGTGTTCTGTAGATTAGAAAGTGGGTGGTGTTATTCACTGACAGTAATGGTGTTCTGTAGATTAGAAAGTGGGTGGTGATATTCACTGGCAGTAATGGTGTTCTGAAGATTAGAAAGTGGGTGGTGATATTCACTGGCAGTAATGGTGTTCTGTAGATTAGAAAGTCGGTGGTGTTATTCACTTTGCAGTAATGGTGTTCTGTAGATTAGAAAGTGGGTGGTGTTATTCACTGGCAGTAATGGTGTTCTGTAGATTAGAAAGTGGGTGGTGTTATTCACTGGCAGTAATTGTGTTCTGTAGATTAGAAAGTGGGTGGTCATATTCACTGGCAGTAATGGTGTTCTGTAGATTAGAAAGTGGGTGGTGTTATTCACTGGCAGTAATGGTGTTCTGTAGATTAGAAAGTGGGTGGTCATATTCACTGGCAGTAATGGTGTTCTGTAGATTAGAAAGTGGGTGGTGTTATTCACTGGCAGTAATGGTGTTCTGTAGATTATAAAGTGGGTGGTGATATTCACTGGCAGTGATGGTGTTCTGTAGATTAGAAAGTGGGTGGTGATATTCACTGGCAGTAATGGTGTTCTGTAGATTAGAAAGTGGGTTGGGATATTCACTGGCAGTAATGGTGTTCTGTAGATTAGAAAGTGGGTGGTGATATTTACTGGCAGTAATGGTGTTCTGTAGATTAGAGAGTGGGTGATGTTATTCACTGACATTAATGGTGTTCTGTAGATTAGAAAGTGGGTGGTGTTATTCACTGGAAGTAATGGTGTTCTGTAGATTAGAAAGTGGGTGGGGATATTCACTGGCAGTAATGGTGTTCTGAAGATTAGAAAGTGGGTGGTGATATTCACTGGCAGTAATGGTGTTCTGTAGATTAGAGAGTGGGTGATGTTATTCACTGACAGTAATGGTGTTCTGTAGATTAGAAAGTGGGTGGTGTTATTCACTGACAGTAATGGTGTTCTGTAGATTAGAAAGTGGGTTGTGATATTCACTGGCAGTAATGGTGTTCTGTAGATTAGAAAGTGGGTGGTTTTATTCACTGACAGTAATGGTGTTCTGTAGATTAGAAAGTGGGTGGGGATATTCACTGGCAGTAATGGTGTTCTGTAGATTAGAAAGTGGGTGGTGATATTCACTGACAGTAATGGTGTTCTGTAGATTAGAAAGTGGGTGGTGATATTCACTGACAGTAATGGTGTTCTGTAGATTAGAAAGTGGGTGTTGTTATTCACTGGCAGTAGTGGTGTTCTGTAGATTAGAAAGTGGGTGGTGTTATTCACTGGCAGTAGTGGTGTTCTATAGATTAGAAAGTGGGTGGTGTTATTCACTGGCAGTAGTGGTATTCTGTAGATTAGAAAGTGGGTGGTGTTATTCACTGGCAGTAATGGTGTTCTGTAGATTAGAGAGTGGGTGATGTTATTCACTGACAGTAATGGTGTTCTGTAGATTAGAAAGTGGGTGGTGTTATTCACTGACAGTAATGGTGTTCTGTAGATTAGAAAGTGGGTTGTGATATTCACTGGCAGTAATGGTGTTCTGTAGATTAGAAAGTGGGTGGTTTTATTCACTGACAGTAATGGTGTTCTGTAGATTAGAAAGTGGGTGGGGATATTCACTGGCAGTAATGGTGTTCTGTAGATTAGAAAGTGGGTGGTGATATTCACTGACAGTAATGGTGTTCTGTAGATTAGAAAGTGGGTGGTGATATTCACTGACAGTAATGGTGTTCTGTAGATTAGAAAGTGGGTGTTGTTATTCACTGGCAGTAGTGGTGTTCTGTAGATTAGAAAGTGGGTGGTGTTATTCACTGGCAGTAGTGGTGTTCTATAGATTAGAAAGTGGGTGGTGTTATTCACTGGCAGTAGTGGTATTCTGTAGATTAGAAAGTGGGTGGTGTTATTCACTGGCAGTAATGGTGTTCTGTAGATTAGAAAGTGGGTGGTGATATTCACTGGCAGTAATGGTGTTCTGTAGATTAGAAAGTGGGTGGGGATATTCACTGGCAGTAATGGTGTTCTGTAGATTAGAAAGTGGGTTGTCATATTCACTGGCCGTAATGGTGTTCCGTAGATTAGAAGGTGGGTGGTGATATTCACTAGCAGTAATAGTATTCTGTAGATTAGAAAGTGGGTGGTGATATTCATTGGCAGTAATGTTGTTCTGTAGATTAGAAAGTGGGTGGTCATATTCACTGGCAGTAATGGTGTTCTGTAGATTAGAAAGTGGGTGGTGATATTCACTGGCAGTAATGGTGTTCTGTAGATTAGAAAGTGGGTGGTGTTATTCACTGGCAGTAATGGTGTTCTGTAGATTAGAAAGTGGGTGGTGTTATTCACTGGCAGTAATGGTGTTCTGTAGATTAGAAAGTGGGTGGTCATATTCACTGGCAGTAATGATGTTCTGTAGATTAGAAAGTGGGTGGTGATATTCACTGGCAGTAATGGTGTTCTGTAGATTATAAAGTGGGTTGTGATATTCACTGTCAGTGATGGTGTTCTGTAGATTAGAAAGTGGGTGGTGTTATTCACTGGCAGTAATGGTGTTCTGTAGATTAGAAAGTGGGTGGTGTTATTCACTGGCAGTAATGGTGTTCTGTAGATTAGAAAGTGGGTGGTGATATTCACTGGCAGTAATGGTGTTCTGTAGATTAGAAAGTAGGTGGTGTTATTCACTGGCAGTAATGGTGTTCTGTAGATTAGAAAGTGGGTGGTGTTATTCACTGGCAGTAATTGTGTTCTGTAGATTAGAAAGTGGGTGGTCATATTCACTGGCAGTAGTGGTGTTCTGTAGATTAGAAGGTGGGTGGTGTTATTTACTGACAGTAATGGTGTTCTGTAGATTAGAAAGTGGGTGGTGTTATTCACTGGCAGTAGTGGTGTTCTGTAGATTAGAAAGTGGGTGGTGATATTCACTGGCAGTAGTGGTGTTCTGTAGATTAGAAAGTGTGTGGTGATATTCACTGGCAGTAATGGTGTTCTGTAGATTAGAAAGTGGGTGGTGTTATTCACTGGCAGTAATGCTGTTCATTAAATTAGAAAGTGGGTGGTGATATTCACTGACAGTAATGGTGTTCTGTAGATTAGAAAGTGGGTGGTGTTATTCACTGTCAGTAATGGTGTTCTGTAGATTAGAAAGTGGGTGGTGTTATTCACTGTCAGTAATTGTGTTCTGTAGATTATAAAGTGGGTGGTCATATTCACTGGCAGTAATGGTGTTCTGTAGATTAGAAAGTGGGTGGTGATATTCACTGGCAGTAATGGTGTTCTGTAGATTAGAAAGTGGGTGGCGATATTCACTGGCAGTAATGGTGTTCTGTAGATTAGAAAGTGGGTGGCGATATTCACTGGCAGTAATGGTGTTCTGTAGATTAGAAAGTGGGTGGTGATATTCACTGGCAGTAATGGTGTTCTGTAGATTAGAAAGTAGGTGGTGTTATTCACTGGCAGTAATGGTGTTCTGTAAATTAGAAAGTGGGTGGTGATATTCACTGGCAGTAATGGTGTTCTGTAGATTAGAAAGTGGGTGGTGATATTCACTGGCAGTAGTGGTGTTCTGTAGATTAGAAAGTGTGTGGTGATATTCACTGGCACTAATGGTGTTCTGTAGATTAGAAAGTGGGTGGTGTTATTCACTGGCAGTAATGGTGTTCTGTAGATTAGAAAGTGGGTGGTGATATTCACTGACAGTAATGGTGTTCTGTAGATTAGAAAGTGGGTGGTGATATTCACTGGCAGTGGTGGTGTTCTGTAGATTAGAAAGTGGGTGGTGTTATTCACTGGCAGTAGTGGTGTTCTGTAGATTAGTAAGTGGGTGGTGATATTCACTGGCAGTAGTGGTGTTCAGTAGATTAGAAAGTGGGAGGTGATATTCACTGGCAGTAGTGGTGTTCTGTAGATTAGAAGGTGGGTGGTGTTATTTACTGACAGTAATGGTGTTCTGTAGATTAGAAAGTGGGTGGTGTTATTCACTGGCAGTAGTGGTGTTCTGTAGATTAGAAAGTGGGTGGTGATATTCACTGGCAGTAGTGGTGTTCTGTAGATTAGAAAGTGTGTGGTGATATTCACTGGCAGTAATGGTGTTCTGTAGATTAGAAAGTGGGTGGTGTTATTCACTGGCAGTAATGCTGTTCATTAAATTAGAAAGTGGGTGGTGATATTCACTGACAGTAATGGTGTTCTGTAGATTAGAAAGTGGGTGGTGTTATTCACTGTCAGTAATGGTGTTCTGTAGATTAGAAAGTGGGTGGTGTTATTCACTGTCAGTAATTGTGTTCTGTAGATTATAAAGTGGGTGGTCATATTCACTGGCAGTAATGGTGTTCTGTAGATTAGAAAGTGGGTGGTGATATTCACTGGCAGTAATGGTGTTCTGTAGATTAGAAAGTGGGTGGCGATATTCACTGGCAGTAATGGTGTTCTGTAGATTAGAAAGTGGGTGGCGATATTCACTGGCAGTAATGGTGTTCTGTAGATTAGAAAGTGGGTGGTGATATTCACTGGCAGTAATGGTGTTCTGTAGATTAGAAAGTGGGTGGTGTTATTCACTGTCAGTAATGGTGTTCTGTAGATTAGAAAGTGGGTGGTGTTATTCACTGTCAGTAATTGTGTTCTGTAGATTATAAAGTGGGTGGTCATAGTCACTGGCAGTAATGGTGTTCTGTAGATTAGAAAGTGGGTGGTGATATTCACTGGCAGTAATGGTGTTCTGTAGATTAGAAGGCTGTTGGTGTTATTCACTGGCAGTAATGGTGTTCTGTAGATTAGAAAGTGGGTGGTGTTATTTACTGGCAGTAATGTTGTTCTGTAGATTAGAAAGTGGGTGGTGTTATTCACTGGCAGTAATGGTGTTCTGTAGATTAGAAAGTGGGTGGTGTTATTCACTGACAGCAATGGTGTTCTGTAGATTAGAAAGTGGGTGTTGTTATTCACTGGCAGTAGTGGTGTTCTGTAGATTAGAAAGTGGGTGGTGTTATTCACTGGCAGTAATGGTGTTATTTACTGGCAATAATGGTGTTCTGTAGATTAGAAAGTGGGTGGTGTTATTCACTGACAGTAATGGTGTTCTGTAGATTAGAAAGTGGGTGGTCATATTCACTGGCAGTAATGGTGTTCTGTAGATTAGAAAGTGGGTGGTGTTATTTACTGGCAGTAATGGTGTTCTGTAGCTTAGAACGTGTGGTAGAGAAGAAATAAGAAATACTGTATGTGTACTTGCATGACACACACACACACACACACCTGTGCGCGCACACACACACACACACACACACACACACACACACACACACACACACACACACACACACACACACACACACACACACACACAAATGCATGCAGGAATGCACAAACACACACACACACACACACTGAATGAAGCTCATAATAAGTCCATACTATACAATGAAGATGCCACATTGAAAGTCATCAGTAGCTTTCCTTTGTTCATTCTGAGATAAGATGCATCCATTATCTCTGATTAAACCTCACTCATTAAACCTTCTATTACCCCATCTTCTCTGTATTAACATATCTGCCATGTTCAACAATAAAGTGGAGATAATGGTGTAGGTAGATGGTAGGTAGTAGATGGTAGGTGTTAGGTGGTAGATGGTAGGTGGTAGAGCAAAGCAGTGGAATACTGTACCAAAACATGGTACTCTGAATTAACATAACATATCCACACTCCCCACAAATCTATATTGTACAGTACAGCGTTTTCCTACATAGTTTTTGTTCCTCCACAGTAGCTCGTCTCTGGGCTTATTCCCATAGGGACATCAGAGACCGCTTTGCTTTGCATCGGATCAATACGCTTTAGCTTCAGTCCTATGATATATACAGTCATTGTCTTCAGCCCTGCTTCAGTCCTATAATATATACAGTCATTGTCTTCAGCCCTGCTTCAGTCCTCTAATATATACAGTCATTGTCTTCAGCCCTGCTTCAGTCCTATACTATATACAGTCATTGTCTTCAGCCCGGCTTCAGTCCTATGATATATACAGTCATTGTCTTCAGCCCTGCTTCAGTCCTCTAATATATACAGTCATTGTCTTCAGCCCTGCTTCAGTCCTATAATATATACAGTCATTGTCTTCAGCCCTGCTTCAGTCCTATACTATATACAGTCATTGTCTTCAGCCCTGCTTCAGTCCTATGATATATACAGTCATTGTCTTCAGCCCGGCTTCAGTCCTTTGATATATACAGTCATTGTCTTCAGCCCTGCTTCAGTCCTATGATATATACAGTCATTGTCTTCAGCCCTGCTTCAGTCCTATGATATATACAGTCATTGTCTTCAGCCCTGCTTCAGTCCTATGATATATACAGTCATTGTCTTCAGCCCTGCTTCAGTCCTATAATATATACAGTCATTGTCTTCAGCCCTGCTTCAGTCCTATGATATATACAGTCATTGTCTTCAGCCCTGCTTCAGTCCTATACTATATACAGTCATTGTCTTCAGCCCGGCTTCAGTCCTATGATATATACAGTCATTGTCTTCAGCCCTGCTTCAGTCCTATGATATATACAGTCATTGTCTTCAGCCCTGCTTCAGTCCTATGATATATACAGTCATTGTCTTCAGCCCTGCTTCAGTCCTATGATATATACAGTCATTGTCTTCAGCCCTGCTTCAGTCCTATGATATATACAGTCATTGTCTTCAGCCCTGCTTCAGTCCTATGATATATACAGTCATTGTCTTCAGCCCTGCTTCAGTCCTATGATATATACAGTCATTGTCTTCAGCCCTGCTTCAGTCCTATGATATATACAGTCATTGTCTTCAGCCCGGCTTCAGTACTGCTGTTTCTGTTCCAGGGGTGCTGCTCTCAACTTTTTAAAGTTGAATTTATCTCATCAATATGCAAAGTATACATTCAGTACAAGTTGAGGACAGCTGTATGTACGTGCAATGTGCAGTGGTGCTTATGTAGCCATAATACAGTATGTAAAGCTGCTTAGTGACTGCTAAGTGCTGTAGGTGGCAGGTAGCCTAGTGGTTAAGAGTGTAGTGCCACTAACCGAAAGGTTGCTGGTTTGAATCCCCTAGGTGAAAAATGTCAATTTACCCTTGAACAAGGCACTTAACCCTAATTGCTCTTGATAAGAGTGTCTGCTAAATATGTAAAGTGTTGTTGTTCCTGGTGAGGGACAGAGATGGTTGAGTGCATCCAAAATGGCACCATATTCTCTGTATAGTAGTAGTGCACATTAAAGGGAATAGGGAGCCATTTGGGACAAAACCTAGGATTAGTCTAATGAATGAAAGCCTGTGTTTGGGTTCCAGTTAATTTCATTCCTAAATGTTCAGACCCATCGTGATAAATGGCTCTGTGTTTTGTTGTCTTTCAGTAAACACAGTTGCCATAAATGACATCACACACACTGTGATTAATTAGAGAGGCTGTCTGCCTCATTTTGGCTGTAGATAAGTTATGTAGCTTAGTATAGGAAGCATGTACTATATGCGTGTATACGTTGGTGCAGTGTCTCTGTATGTGCTTCTGTGGAGCTGTGTTTGTGTCTGCCTGCCACTCTCAGACCGGCAGGATGATTGTATTTTAAGGGAGTGCGAGTCAGCGCTTCGTGTCGTGGAGGGTAGTCCTCAGTGTGTGTGGTATAGCTGCTGTGACGGTGACATCCTGGACAGAGACAGTAGCCAGTGGATGTGAGATCCCATAGAGAGACTGGAAAAGGTCAGGCTTCTCTGGTGCTAGCCAGCGTTAACATTCAGAACATTCTGTCTGCGTACCAAATAGCACACTATTCCCTATATGGTTCTGGTCAAAAGTAGTGCACTATATAGCGAATAGGGCGCCATTTGGGATGCATCCTCAGCGCTAACACTGAGCCATACAGTCACCTAGGGCTTTGTCAGATGCCAGCCTCAGCCCTGCTGATGTGTTTTATGGTGGTAAACTGGGCCATTCTTATTACTGGGCCATTCGTATTACTGGGCCTGGGTCATTCATTTTACTGGGCCTGGGCCATTCATTTTACTGGGCCTGGGTCATTCATTTTACTGGGCCTGGGTCATTCATATTACTGGGCCTGGGCCATTCATTTTACTGGGCCTGGGTCATTCATATGACTAGGCCTGGGTCATTCATTTTACTGGGCCTGGGTCATTCATATTACTGGACCTGGGTCATTCATTTTACTGGGCCTGGGTCATTCATATGACTAGGCCTGGGTCATTCATATTACTGGGCCTGGGCCATTCATATTACTGGGCCTGGGCCATTCATATTACTGGGCCTGGGTCATTCATATTACTGGGCCTGGGCCATTCATATTACTGGACCTGGGTCATTCATATTACTGGACCTGGGTTATTCATATTACTTGGCCTGGGCCATTCATATTACTGGACCTGGGTCATTCATATTACTGGGCCTGGGTCATTCATATTACTGGACCTGGGTCATTCATATTACAGTAGAGTGTGTGAGTTTTAGCTGCCACTAAACACAGCTGTCTCCATGCTGGGCCACATACAAATGCTGGGCTGTACTGTAGCGGGCTGCTGCGTTAGCATGCATTAATCAATGCCTGAGAAGTGCACAATTGTGAATCTTTACATGGTGTAGTATGTCAGTGACATTGGCTAGAAGGTACAGAGGGAGTAGAAAGGCATGAGCCCCCACCTGTGACAGTCCCAGCTGTCCTCACTAATCAACGCACCAGGGCCTAGGCCAGGCCTGGACAAAGGCCGGCCCGGGGCTGTATGCGGCCCGCGACCTGATTCAATACGGTCCACGGAATCATGCTCAGGTCACGTAGAGAATTTGCTATAGTAAAGTTTTGAAAAAGTATTTGTTATTCAAATGAAAAGCCCAATGAATACCCGCCTTTGTGTTATGATTTAACTCTCACCGCTTGTGGGACATTTATTTTGAAGGTACCTATAAATAACAATTGCATGAGGACAGACAGTGACAGACAGGCTGACACACACGCCACAGTTACAAATAGTAGCTAGCTCGAAATTGCGCAAAAAATTGTTTTTCAAAGATTTCAAAAAAGGAAAGTAGACAATGAATGTAGGGTGTTCCAGCAAGAGTGGACATTGAAATATTTATTTATTGAGGAATCAGGAAAAGCTGTGCGCTTAGTGTGCAAAGAGAGCTGTCTTGAAAGACTACAACTTGTCCCGACACTTCCAGACGAAGCATGTAGAGAAATATAGGAATATGTCTTCTGAGCAGAGGGCAAGTGCATCAAAAGAGTTGCTTTCTCAGTTGCAAAAGCAGCAAGGACTTTTCACAAAACTGCATTCAGCAAATGACGGAATTGCGAGAGCTAGCTATGTACTGTCCCACAAAATTGCGAAATATAGCAAACCATTCACTGAGGGCGAATTCATTAAAGAATGTTTAATTGACTCTGCAGTAATACTTTGCCCCGACAAGAAAGAGTTGTTTAAAATGTTTCCCTGTCAAGACGAACATTGACACGGCGTGTTGAGGACATCGCAGAGAATATGGAACAACAGTTGAAAGACAAGGTAAAGGATTTCACCTATTTCTCCTTGGTCCTGGATGAGAGCAGTGATGCACGTGACACGGCGCAGTTGTTGATATTCTTCCGAGGCATAACCCCAGACTTTGAAATTATAGAGGAGCTTGCTTCAGTGCAGTCAATGAAGAGCACAACCACAGGGAAATATTTATTGGAGGAGGTTAATAAGTGTGGAAAAGCTGGGACTGAGTTTTGAAAAGTTATCTAGTGTGACCACTGATGGGTGCCCAAACTTGACAGGAAAAAACGTTGGCCTTTTGAAAAGGATACAAGATCAAGTAGCTGAGCTGAACCCAGATCAGAAAAATATTTTCCTGCATTACATTATTCATCAGGAGGTGCTCTGTAAATGTGTTCTGAAAATGAGCCATGTTGTGGATACAGTCACTAAAGTGGTAAACTTCATAAGAGCAAAATCTTTAAACCACAGGCAGTTTGTCTCACTGTTGGAAGAGACAGAGTCTGGTCATGCAGATCTCCCCTCTCTCCCAAACGTGAGATGGCTGAGTTTGGGGAAGGTGCTTAAAAGGGTGAGGGACCTGAAGTCGGAAATTGCTGAGTTTCTTCAAATGAAAGAAAAATATGTGGATTTCCCTCAACCGCAAGAAAAATAATGGTTGGCTGATTTTGCCTTCACCGTGGACATCATGGCCATCATGATTGAACTGAATTCCAAACTACAAGGGAAGGGCCTTTTTGCACATCAGATGTACAGCCTCTTCAAAACCTTCAAGGGAAAATTACTCCTCCTGACCCGCCAAGTAGAAGCCAAACAATCTCACCCACCTTCCGACACTACTAATCTGTTCCCTATCAGATGACCAGGGAGAGACGTATGTGGATAATGCTCCCACTGACTTGCAACTTGAGCTTATCCATCTTCAGTCTGATGCAGTGATTGGAGAACTATTCAAAACAATGTCACAGACAAGGTTCTATAGATCTCTCGATTAATATAACTTTCCAAAGATTAGGAGTCATGCTCAGAAGATGTTTGTACTTTTTGGGTCAAAATATGTACAGTGATTTGCAAAAGTATTCATCCCCCTTGGCGTTTTTCATATTTTGTTGCATTACAACCTGTAATTTAAATAGATTTTTATTTGGATTTCATGTAATGGACATTCACAAAATAGTCCAAATTGGTGAAGAGAAATGAAAAAAATTACTTGTTTCAAATATTCTCAAAAATAAAAAACAGAAAGGTGGTATACAAGCGTGTATACAGTTGAAGTCGGAAGTTTACATACACCTTAGCCAAATTGTCACGATCGTTGTAATGAGGAGACCAAGGCGCAGTGTGATATGCATACATTCTTATTTTAATGAAGAAAGAACACTCAACAAAGTAACAAAAACGACCGTGAAGCTATATAAAACGAGTGCTGACAGGCAACTACACATAGACAAGAACCCACGAAACCAAAAAGGAAAATGGCAACCTAAATAGGATCCTCAATCAGAGACAACGATAAACAGCTGTCTCTGATTGGGAACCAATTCAGGTCACCATAGACCTACAATTACATAGACTTACAAAAAACCCTAGATCTACAAAAACCCTAGACAAGATAAAACAAGCATACCACCCTCGTCACACCCTGACCTGACCAAAATAATAAAGAAAACATAGATAACTAAGGTCAGGGCGTGACACAAATACATTTAAACTCAGTTTTTCACAAGTCCTGACATTTAATCCTAGTAAAAATTCCCTGTCTTAGGTCAGTTAGGATCACCACTTTATTTTAAGAATGTGAAATGTCAGAATAATAGTAGAGAGAATGATTTATTTCAGCTTGTGTTTCTTTCATCACATTCCCAGTGGGTCAGAAGTTTACATACACTCAATTAGTATTTGGTAGCATTGCCTTTAAATTGTTTAACTTGGGTCAAATGTTTCGGGTAGAGTTCCACAAGCTTCCCACAAAAAGTTGGGTGAATTTTGACCCATTCCTCCTGACAGAGCTGGTGTAACCAAGTCAGGTTTGTAGGCCTCCTTGCTCACACACACTTTTTCACTTCTGCCCACAAATTTGCTATAGGGTTGAGGTCAGGGCTTTATGATGGCTACTCCAATACATTGACTTTGTTGTCCTTAAGCCATTTTGCCACAACTTTGGAAGTATGCTTGGGGTCATTGTCCATTTGGAAGACCTATTTGCGACCAAGCTTTAACTTCCTGGCTGATGTCTTGAGATGTTGCGTCAATACATCCACATAATTTTCCGTCCTCATGATACCATCTATTTTGTGAAGTGCACCAGTCCCTCCTGCAGCAAAGCACCCCCACAACATGATGCTGCCACCCTCGTGCTTCACGGTTGGGATGGTTCTTCGGCTTGCCAAGCATCCCCCTTTTATCTCCAAACATAGTGATGGTCATTATTGCCAAACAGTTCTATTTTTGTTGCATCAGACCAGAGGACATTTCTCCAAAAAGTACGATCTTTGTCCCCATGTGCAGTTGCAAACCGTAGTCTGGCTTTTTTATGGCGGTTTTGGAGCAGTGGCTTCTTCCTTGCTGAGCGGCCTTTCAGGTTGTCGAGGACTTGTTTTACTGTGGATATAGATCATTTTGTACCTGTTTCCTCCAGCATATTTACAAGGTCCTTTGCTGTTGTTCTGGGATTGATTTGCACTTTTCACACCAAAGTACGTTCATCTCTAGGAGACAGAATACGTCTCTTTCCTGAGTGGTATGACGGGTGCGTGGTCCCATGGTGTTTATACTTGCGTACTATTGTTTGTACAGATGAACGTGGTACCTTTAGGCATTTGGAAATTGCTCCCAAGGATGAACCAGACTTGTGGAGGTCCACAATTCTTTTTCTGAGGTCTTGGCTGATTTCTTTTGATTTTCCAATGATGTCAAGCAAAGAGACACTGAGTTTGAAGGTAGGCCTTGAAATACATCCACAGGTACACCTTCAATTGACTCAAATTATGTCAATTAGCCTATTAGAAGCTTCTAAAGCCATGACATCATTTTCTGGAATTTTCCAAGCTGTTTAAAGGCACAGTCAACCCTATGTAAACCTCTGACCCACTCGAATTGTGATACAGTGAGTTATAAGTGAAATAATCTGTCTCTAAACAATTGTTGGAAAAATGACTTGTGTCATGCACAAAGTAGATGTCCTAACCGACTTGCCAAAACTATAGTTTGTTAACAAGAAATTTGTGGAGTGGTTGAAAAAACGAGTTTTAATGACTCCAACCTAAGTGTATGCAAACTTCTGACTTCAACTGTATGTATTCATCCCCTTTGCAATGAATCCCATAAAAAAGATCTGGTTCAACCATTTACCTTCAGAAGTCACATAATTAGTTAAATAAAGTCCACTTCTGTGTAAACTAAGTGTCACATGGTCTGTCACATGATCTCAGTATATATACACCTCTGAAAGGCCCCAGAGTCTGCAACACCACTAAGCAAGGGGTACCACTAAGCAAGGGGTACCACCAAGACCAAGAAGCTCTCCAAACAGGTCAGGGACAAAGTTGTGGAGAAGTACAGATCAGGGTTGGGTTATAAAGAAATATCCAAAACTTTGATCATCCCACGGAGCACCATTAAATCCATTATTAAAAAATTGAAAGAATATGGCACCAAAACAAACCTACCAAGAGAGGGCCGCCCACCAACTCTCACGGACCAGGCAAGGGCATTAATCAGAGAGGCAACAGAGAGAACAAAGATAACCCTGAAGGAGATGCAAAGCTCCACAGCGTAGATTGGAGCATCTTTCCATAGGACCATTTTAAGTCATACACTCCACAGAGCTGGGCTTTACTGAAGAGTGGCCAGAAAAAAGCCATGGCTTAAAGAACAAAATAAGAAAACACGTTTGGTGTTCGCCAAAAGGCATGTCATGTGGGAGACTCCCCAAACATATGGAAGAAGGTACTCTGGTCAGATGAGACTAAAATCGAGCTTTTTGTCCATCAAGGAAAACACTATGTCTGGCGCAAACCCAACACCTCTCATCACCCCTAGAACACCATCCCCACAGTGAAGCATGGTGGTGGCAGCATTATGCGTTGTGGATGTTTTTCATTGGCAGGGACTAGGAAACTGGTCAGAATTGAAGGAATGATGGATGGCGCTAAATACAGGGAGATTCTTGAGGGAAACCTATTTCAGTCTTCCAGAGATTTGAGACTGGGACGGAAGTTCACCAGGACAATGACCCTAAGCATACTGCTAAAGCAACACTTGAGTGGTTTAAGGGGAAACATTTAAATGTCTTGGAATGACCTAGTCAAAGCCCAGACCTCAATCCAATTGAGCATCTGTGGTATGACTTAAAGATTGCTGTACACCAGCGGAACCCAACCAACTTGAAGGAGCTGGAGCAGTTTTGCCTTGAAGAATGGGCAAAATTGCCAGTGGCTAAATGTGCCAAGCTTATAGAGACATACCCCAAGAGACTTGCAGTTGTAATTGCTGCAAAAGGTGGCTCTACAAAGTATTGACTTTGGGGGGTGAATAGTTATGCACGCTCAAGTTTTCAGGCCTGGCATAGAGTGACTGACTGCAGCATCAGACTGGCTGGGGCTGAGGTAGATACTGACTGCATCATCAGACTGGCTGGGGCTGAGGTGGATATTGATTACATCATCAGACTGGCTGGGGCTGAGGTAGATACTGATTGCATCATCAGACAGGCTGGGGCTGAGGTGGATATTGATTACATCATCAGACTGGCTGGGCTGAGGTGGATACTGATTACATCAACAGACAGGCTGGGGCTGAGGTGGATACTGATTACATCATCAGACTGGCTGGGCTGAGGTGGATATTGATTACATCATCAGACTGGCTGGGCTGAGGTGGATATTGATTACATCATCAGACTGGCTGGGCTGAGGTGGATATTGATTACATCAACAGACAGGCTGGGCTGAGGTGGATACTGATTACATCAACAGACAGGCTGGGCTGAGGTGGATACTGATTACATCAACAGACAGGCTGGGCTGAGGTAGATACTGATTACATCAACAGACAGGCTGGGCTGAGGTGGATACTGATTACATCAACAGACAGGCTGGGCTGAGGTAGATACTGATTACATCAACAGACAGGCTGGGGCTGAGGTAGATACTGATTACATCAACAGACAGGCTGGGCTGAGGTAGATACTGATTACATCAACAGACAGGCTGGGCTGAGGTAGATACTGATTACATCAACAGACTGGCTGGGGCTGAGGTAGATACTGATTACATCAACAGACAGGCTGGGGCTAAGGTGGATACTGATTGCATCATCAGACAGGCTGGGCTGAGGTGGATACTGATTACATCAACAGACAGGCTGGGGCTGAGGTGGATACTGATTACATCATCAGACAGGCTGGGGCTGAGGTGGATACTGATTACATCATCAGACAGGCTGGGGCTGAGGTGGATACTGATTACATCATCAGACAGGCTGGGCTGAGGTGGATACTGATTACATCATCAGACAGGCTGGGGCTGAGGTAGATACTGATTACATCATCAGACAGGCTGGGGCTGAGCCCAGTCACCCAGTGACCACCTATGCCTGAGCAGGCAGCAAGCAGCAGAGCATATTCCATTTCTCGCTCTCTGAAAAGTCTACAGAGGCGGGACCATTCCATTTGTCATGCGCTGCTCTGCACTACAGGTTCCATTCCATTTCTCATTCACTGCACTGCACAGCAGGGCCTATTCCATTTCCCACTCACAGCACTACACTGAAGGGCCAATTGAATTTCTCACTCTACATTTCCTTCTCATCACTGTCTGCACCAGGTGTACATTGCTCAACTTCCACTCCATTTTCCACCTTGTCTACCTCTCCGTACTGCTTCTCTCCATCATGTCTTTTCCTCTGCAGTAGAGATTTCAGCGAGACATCACAGATGGCTGTTTCTGCATATTAATATTTGATTCTCCTCAGATATGTCCCCAGGGTTGGTGAAATATTAACCATGTTCTGGTGTTATTGAAATCTCGTTTCTTTTGAGCCAAAAATCTTTCTACATGGTGTCTGTTCATGCCTTCACCCCTCTCCTCCTTAGTGCTTTGTCAGTCACTGTCTGTGGCGTTGCCTGGCTACCAACCACTGTCACCCCTACATTACTAACTAGTGTTGTTTTTCACGGTTGTACAGCGAGATGCATTACCTGGTGTCTCCTCTACCTGGTTGTCACCTCTGTCACCCCTACCCTGACAGTAGTTGTCTCTCCTCAGAGTTATTCATGTAGTGTTTTCTTATGTGTTACAGCGCGATGCAAAGGGACAGTACCTGTTTGATCTCATCTGTCACCACCTTAACCTGCTGGAGAAGGACTACTTTGGCATCAGATATGTGGACCCAGACAAACAGAGGGTGGGTGGTGTCAACCGATAGGGAGGAGGGGTAACTCCCTCTCTCTCTGTTTATGTCTGTCTATCTATCTCTCTCTTTCTTTCTGACTGTTTCTCTCTTAACTACCTCTCCCTTGCTGCCACTTTCACACTCTCTCTCCCGTTCTCCCTCTCCGCTCTCTTTTTCTCTTTCTTTCTTTCTTTCTTTCTTTCTTTCTTTCTTTCTTTCTTTCTTTCTTTCTCTCACTCTCTTTCCCATGACATCACACATATACCACTGAGCAGGCTATTTCTACAGTTTCTCCCTCTCTTCTCTCTCATCCTTTCATGTGTGCCTGCAGCAGAGCCCAACCCGTACTCTACTGCGTCACAGCCTGAGGTTATTACTGTGTGTTAACTCTCGTCTGCACAGCCTGATACACACACGCACACCCACACGCGCACACGCGCGCGCGCACACACACAGATCCTATTCCCAGAGGAACAATGGTTCCGTGCCGATCAGAATAAGTTCCTGTTCTGTCTCCATCTCAACACTTTCAGAGGAGCTAGTGTTGTTGTTGTTGTTGTGAGGAGAAAACATTTGGTGGGAGGGTGGGGGATTGACAGAGTGATGGAGAAAAGTGGTAGCACATCTTTCTGCCCATAAACTAACCAGAAGAAGACAGCCATCTGCTGTCAGACAGACAGATTGGACAGGAACTGATTGGAGCTGTTGTGTGTTTCTTACTGTGAGTATTGAACTGGACCTTACTTGGAAACATATTCCCTCACCCTGATCTGTGGGAAATACTTTTGTCAGGTGTACTTTATGTGTAATAAAGCATCATTCTACCTTGACAGACTAATTAGTTACAGTACACATATAATTATTATCTATTCTTAACACGAGTGTCAAAATCACATTGTTGAGGAGCTGATGCAATAATGTGAAATATATATATATATACAAAAATTGTATTTAACCTTTATTTAACTAGGCAAGTCAGTTAAGAACAAATTCTTATTTACAATGACGGCCTACCCCGGCCAAACCAGGACGACGCTGGGCTAATTGTGCGCCGCCCTATGGGACTCCCAATCACGGCCGGATGTGATACAGCCTAGTTCATATGCCTTGTGACCGTGAAATATAGGCCTAAAGCCGAGACAATAAAGAAGACACAGTGGCAGAATAAATTCAACCACACCTTTGTTTCATCACAAAACCTGAAAGCAACCTCTGTCCTGTGAAGTCCACAAAGCATATTGTATGTAACAAACAGTTACATGACCTACAGCATGGTCAAGCAAGTTAATGTTTCAAACATTTTCGGAATACTAAACAACTATTGATTTAGAACCAGGGAGAGTTACCGCAAGTCACAAAAGAAAACAGGAGCTGCCTTCACTATTCCAGCACCATTTCAATTTCAACATTTCACCATCATCAAATCACCTATGCCTAGTTTAATACAGTGACAACTAAAAGATACCAAACACAATTGAGTCCAATCAACGTACGCTAAATATGATGTGGCTGTTCTGATTTCTCTCTCTGTGTGTGTGTGTGTGTGTGTGTGTGTGTGTGTGTGTGTGTGTGTGTGTGTGTGTGTGTGTGTGTGTGTGTGTGTGTGTGTGTGTGTGTGTGTGTGTGTGTGTGTGTGTGTATGCGTGTGTGCATCCGTGCAAGTAGAAATAACATTTTGACTCACCCTACTTGTAGATAAATGCCAATTCCATCCTCCTCTCTTTCATGTTGATGATATGGTCTGTGACTCTGTCATACAGTACACTCTTTTATTTTTTGTTGTCCTAGGCTACCTGGCTAAAATGCTTGCTCACTAGCCTAACTTCCTTTCATGGGCAATGTTAGCTAGTTAACATTAGCCTTCTACATCTAGCTACATATTGAACTTCCATTCTCTCAGGTCAGGGCACCATATATGAATTTATGGTTGGATCAGAATCGCCATCATTGGCCAGTACAGAGAATTAAGTAAAACCACAACTCCAAATCCCTGTCTCCATCAATGGATAATTTAGGAAAGGGCCCACTTTAGCTAGCTAGCCACAAACATGAGATGCAACAATTCAAGTTGTTTCTGTCTATGACGTATTGCTCTCGTGATGTTATTGGAGTGAAGCCAAATCCAAACTGGCTTCCCTTGACACATTTTTTTGGTGCACCAGGATCATTAACAGTTGAGCTCACTCAGTTTATTTCAACACTGATTGGCTATTTATACTTTTTATGAATGGAGGCCAAATGCTTGCTGGCTTCTCTTGCATTCAACACTACAGGCGGCAACAATGTCATGCTCTTTTTGACCAGACAGCATCAAATAGATGGCCTACACACACAGAGACAGAGGGGCGCTGTTTCGCTCACTCGGATGCTTTCTCCGGTGAGATACATTCCAGCCTTGCAAATTGAAGGAAAATTATGAAACACAGAGAGACGAATAGTCCATTTAAAAAATATATATATATATTTATCAATATTTTGGGGAAGCCTGGCTTCTCTTGGCATCCATGAATACTGGTGCCTTCCTCAGTCAGAGTCAGAGTACTTAACCCAGTCTATATTCACTGTCCATCTCTTCTATACACCTTACAGATTGGCATGTAGTTAGAGCAGTGTTTCAGGGTTTGATAGAAGGACTGTAGTAAGGGTGTATGAGGCTTTGATAGACACAACTCTGTCACAGTCTATCACTGAAGCACTCAACCAAGCCCTCCTCTCCAGAGCAGAACCTCGAGGCCAGGGGAGAGACAGGTGAAGTCTGGGAGATATGATGAACGTCAACAAACTAGGCCAGTATCACCGGTGTAGTGTCTTACCCTCCCCACTCATTTAATGTATTCCATTTTTCATTCAACCTTTATTCATACAGATTAATTGAGATAACATCTGTTCAACTCACCAGAGATATTTTTTTCTCCTCCAAATGGTTATGAGCTGACAGACAACAAGCGTTTCTCTGAGTGTCCTTCCTCTAAAGCACTTTCCTTTCTTTCATCTCTATAAGTCACTGGGTAAGAGAGAGAGGGGGAATGATGAGGAGAGAGAGAGAGAGAGAGTGAGAGAGAGAGAGAGAGAGAGAGAGAGAGAGAGAGAGAGAGAGAGAGAGAGAGAGAGAGAGAGAGAGAGAGAGAGAGAGAGAGAGAGAGAGAGAATATAAACATCAGTGAGGTAGAGAGAACACAGCGTTAGGATGCTCACTGGAGTTCTGTTCTAGTATGCCCTCCAGCTCTAGACAACAAGTCAGATTGCACAACTACTGAGCAATCAGACAACGTAGTCTGTCACTAATGTCTAGAGTAGAGGCAGAGGGAGAGCAGTCAGGTATTTAGCGCCTAGAAAACACCCTTTTTGACTGATTTGTTTTTGTTTATGTCTTTCAGCATTGGTTGGGTTTTACAAAATGTATTGCCAAACAAATTAAATGTAAGTACATGAATGCATGACCATGTATGACTATTGAATTATGCATGATGATATGCAGTTGCGAATTTGATTGGGTGATTGAGTCGTTGGCAGTTACTACTAGTTAGGTCACAGTAACTACTAGAAAAAGCCTATTTTCTAACATGTGACCTCTCCCCTCAGCCCAGCCTCCATTCACCATGTGTTTACGTGTCAAGTTTTACCCTCCCGACCCAGCTGCCCTGAAAGAGGAAATCACAAGGTAAGAGACTAGAGACAGAGTCTGACAGGCAGAATGGAGTGGGCTTATAATAGAGGAGACTAGGGTGCCAGCCATGCACTGCTGTCAACCCAACTCGGAGGGAGGGAGGGAGGGAGGGAGGGAGAGAGGGAGAGAGGGAGAGAGGGAGAGAGGGAGAGAGGGAGAGAGGGAGGGAAAGCTAGGTGGTAGGAAAATAGAGTGTGGATTTTGCCTACAGTGGGTGCAATAGATTGAAAGAATTGGTTTGGTCCAAATGGTACAAATTACGTTGGATTCTTCCAACAGTGGGCAATCACTCTCTTTCATCTGATTGAAACTTCTCATGTTGATGCTGAATTTTACACACATCTAGAATATCACTACAGGCATGAATGAGTGAGCACAAGCTGATTTTAGGGGTATCAAAACCCTACAGTGAATCCGTTTGTAGGAGGATTTAGACCAGATAACTCTTTCTTTAAGTTGCAATGTCAGGTCACTCTGCCTGCACAATGTGGTACTCTATCTCTGACAGTCAAACTACGGTGTAGAGGAGGAGGAAGGAGGAGGAAAGAGGGAGGGAGGAGGAGGAGGGAGGAGGAGAACGGCAGAACGGCTGCCTTCCTCACACCTCACCTAGTTAGTCTGTGTCCAAATGGCATCCTATTCCCTATGTAGTTCACTAAGACCAGAGCCTGGTCAAAAGTAGTGCACTATATAGGGAATAGGGTGCCATTTGGGACGTAACCCTAGTCTCGTCATCATGCAATCTAGCCCCTTTCACTTTCCACTGCTTCCCATTGTCTCATAACCCCAGTCGGAGCTAGGGAGGGAGAGAACGCTTTCCAATCCTCCACCATCTGGTGACGCTGCCAGCAGCACCTTCTGTAAAGACACACACACACTCACATACACACACACACACACACACTTATGACATTTTGCTGTATGATTAATAATGGTATTTATTGCGTTACTGCTCTTAGAGAAGATAAGCCACTGGTGTGTGAAATGAATGCTGGGTAAGATATTCTGAAATGTGCGTTTTCTTGGGATGCAGTCTGAGGCAACTTGATCTCACATGAAACGTTTACATGAATTGCAAGAGCCTGAATAACATTCACATTCTCAACCAGAAGACTGAAGGAGGACTCTCCATGGACCACAGCTAAACTGATCTATAAACCCAAAACCACATCTCTTGTGTGCTGGCCAAGTAACAGTCTGTCACAGAAGACTACAGTTAAATCAGTAGATCACGAAGAGTTAATTATAACTCAAATCATAACTAAATCACAGATGATATGTGAAATCATAGAGGACAGAGCCAGGGTGAAAGATAATCATCACATATCCACTCAGATCATGATAAGTGAAGTTCTATTTGAAGAGGAGGATGGTACTGCAGTGTAGGAAGTAAGGATGTGGTTAACAGAGCAGGTTCTGAATGAGACTAGACAGGGTTATGTATTAATGATGGGGAGATGGGAACTAAAAGCCTGGCGTGAATCCAAAATGGCCCCCTATTCTCTATATAGTGCACTACTTTTGGTCAGAGCCCTGGTTAAAAGTAGTGCACTAGTTAGGGGATACGGTGTCATTTGGGACACCTACTGGTTTTCCATATATTTATTAGCTAGAGGGTATATTATTAAGTTGCACCAGGCGAAGTCAGCAGCACTCTGCAGGGAGGAGAAGATGTGAAGGCAGAGTATAGAGTTGTGACTTATCTGACTTTACGTGTTCAGGTCTCAGGCAAGGTTAGGCTACTCATCACGCAAACAAGCTTGGGTCACAGAATTAAACCTCTATTGCATGACTTATTCCTTTCATCTCCTAGTGGGGCAAAGAGCCTATGTTGCATAGAGACACTATATTGTTTATGCTGCTGACCTGGTAAACCTGCTGAATGCTGATATTCCTGCACCAAAACATCCCTGACAATGGCGCTTTTCCTCTCATGTCTTAACACACCTGGACACATGGAGTTGCCTGTAGACAGTTTTATCTATTGTGCCGTTTACTTTCCAGCAGGATTGTAACCTATTTGATATTGAATTGGAGAGGAAGCCTTCTCCACGTGAAGTTGTTTTGTCACCCTGTGTAGAACGACCCAGGAGCAACCAGGGGACTGTTTGACTCAAACTAGTAGAAGTGGAAAAGTTATTTCATCATCCTGCTTTATAGAAGAGTCTCATGTCGACAGATCTCTGAGGAAGAGAATTCTTCACTATCTCCTCAACCTGATAGATAAAAGGTTCCAATTAAGAGAAGGGCCAGATAAGGTGAAGTCCCCTCTGTGTTGGGCTGTGGAAGTGGCTGTGCTTTAGCTGGGAATGGAATGGTCTCCTGGGCCCTGTAGGCTAGAGGCAGGAAGGAGCAGAGACAGACTCAGAGAGACGCTGCATTATTCGCCACAGGCCTTCCTTTTACCAAACACTGTCGATCTCAAACACTCTCCTCTACAAACCCTTTCCAAACAACCAACAAACGAACAAAGAGTTAAGTGAAGAACATCGTCTGGGAATTTAAGATCAGGGCTCTTTTGGGCCGTCTGTATGACCCACTCATCCCTTTAAATGGAGCTACAAATGGAATGAAAGAAATGAGAAACAAATCATTTAGGTTCAGTACATCTCTTTGCTTGTTTGGAGTGGACCAAAAAACACAGTTTCTGATATTCCTTTGCAGATATCTAGTCTTCCTACAGATCAAGAGAGATCTGTACCATGGACGTCTCCTGTGTAAGACGTCGGATGCTGCCATGTTGGCTGCCTACATACTACAAGGTAAATGGACCACAGCAACCCCATGTTTTTCTAGACTATTTTTTTTATTGAACCTTTATTTAACTAGGCAAGTCAGTTAAGAACAAATTCTTATTTAAAAAAAAAATACAATATAAATATAGGACAAAACACACTTCACAACACTACATAAAGAGAAACCTAAGGCAACAACATAGCAAGGCAGCAACACATGACAACACAGCATGGTAGCAACACAACATAACAACAACATGGTAGCAACACAACATGGTAGCAGCACAAAACATGGTACAAACATTATTGGGCACGGTCAACGGCACAAAGGTCAAGAAGGTAGAGTCAACAATACATCATATAAAGCAGCCACAACTGTCAGTAAGAGTGTCCATGATTGAGTCTTTGAATGAATAAATTGAGATAAAACTGTCCAGTTTGAGTGTTTGTTGCAGCTTGTTCCAGTCGCTAGCTGCAGTGAACTGAAAAGAGGAGCGACCCAGGGATGTGTGTGCTTTGGGGACCTTTAACAGAATGTGACTGGCAGAACGGGTGTTTTATGTGGAGGATGAGGGCTGCAGTAGATATCTCATATAGGGGGGAGTGAGTCCTAAGAGGGTTTTATAAAGGTGTTTGTTATAAGACTTAATGGAAAAATACCACTGTCACCTACTGTTTTCATTGTGATGTGAGTGTGTGAGTTGAGGTAGTGTAGTGGAGGTATAGGTCTAGAGCTCAGGCTGTAGCCTCCAGCACTGTGGCAGCATCCTCATTGGCATTCAGGCAGCTGATTTAAGGCTTGGCTCTCCTGCTCCCCTGCCACACAGAGACAAGGTCGCCATTGTCTGGGCTTGGCTCTCCTGCTCCCCTGCCACACAGAGACAAGGCCGCCATTGTCTGGGCTTGGCTCTCCTGCTCCCCTGCCACACAGAGACAAGGCCGCCATTGTCTGGGCTTGGCTCTCCTGCTCCCCTGCCACACAGAGACAAGGCCGCCATTGTCTGGGCTTGGCTCTCCTGCTCCCCTGCCACACAGAGACAAGGCCGCCATTGTCTGGGCTTGGCTCTCCTGCTCCCCTGCCACACAGAGACAAGGCCGCCATTGTCTGGGCTTGGCTCTCCTGCTCCCCTGCCACACAGAGACAAGGCCGCCATTGTCTGATTGTCTGGGCCTGGCTCTTACAGAATCTCAGGGCTGCATGAAAGAACAGCAGTAGAACAGCCTGGTTAACCTATAGCAGAGATATAGAAGAGAAGCTCTGACGGCATATACCATGACCACAATACATGTGGTTTATAACAGCCAGGTCACTATGCTTTATGTCATATGGGTTACATAGGTCTTCCCAGTAATATATTTGTGTGTGTTACAGACATCACAGGTAAAGTTGTTTCTGTTGTCTCCTGTGTTCTCCATCCTCCCCCAGCTGAGGTTGGTGACTATGATCCTGGAAAGCATCCTGAGGGCTACAGCTCTAAGTTCCAGTTCTTCCCTAAACACTCAGAGAAGCTGGAGAGACGCATCTCTGACATCCACAAGACAGAACTAATGTAAGGTGACACCTGTCAGACTCCTCATTGTGATTTTATTTGACACATAGTTCACTCAGTCTCTGTCTGTAGTCTCCATGCACACCTGATTCTGAACATAGACATCATCCTTCCCACTCGCCTCCTCTCTCCCTCTCTTTCCCTCTCTTTCCTCTCTCTCTCTCTCTCTCTCTCTCTCTCTCTCTCTCTCTCTCTCTCTCTCTCTCTCTCTCTCTCTCTCTCTCTCTCTCTCTCTCTCTCTCTCTCTCTCTCTCTCTCTCTCTCTCTCTCTACCAGATGATTATGATATTTGACTTAGCGCTTGTAATTGAATATAGTGTCATCATCAGCATGATGATTGTGGGCCTAATTTGATACAAGATCATCCTATCTCTCCTAGATAGAATGTTACATCCATGATGAAAATAGATATGTTGATGAGATACATTATGCATGACCCTAGCTAAGCCGTAGATATGCAATTTCATATCCACATCATATGCTGAATATACAATATTTTCCTAGCTGCTATTTGTCCAACTCTTCCTGCTTATGGATAGTGGGTGAAGGGACCGCAGTGACCTTATGAGTGTGTGTGTGTGTGTGTGTGTGTGTGTGTGTGTGTGTGTGTGTGTGTGTGTGTGTGTGTGTGTGTGTGTGTGTGTGTGTGTGTGTGTGTGTGTGTGTGTGTGTGTGTGTGTGTGTGTGTGTGTGTGTACGGGTGGGTGTGTGTGTGTGTGGGTGTGTGTGTATTTCTCAGTACTGTACTGCTGTGTCATTAGTTTGTGGCAACCTGGGACAACTCTGCCAGTCAGCTGAACATCACATCACCCTCAAGAGGCTCTCTCTCTCTCCCCTCCCCCCTTCACAGTATATGCAGTATTCATATATACAGACTCTACTACTGTAGACCATCTACAGGATCTTACCTCTGCTTCCCTCTAGTGTTGGTCTCTCTCATCTTTCACTCACTGAAATGAATGAAACAAAATTCACTTTACAAATCATTAGCTCACCTCTGGAACCTTTTTCATCCATCATCACACAGCCCACCCCACAGTAATCTGTCGAGTCTCAGTAGACTGATGTTGTGTCCTCATCTCCCAGAGGACAGACTCCAGAAGAGTCAGAGCTGAACTTCCTGCAGAAGGCCCAGGAGCTGGAGACGTATGGTGTGGACCCTCACCCCTGCAAGGTACAAACACCATGAGAAGAGAAGGGTTCATTATAGCTCTGCACTGGCAGTCCTTTTAGCTCTCTATTGATTCCAGTACAGCCTGAACCTCATTTAATACAATATGATTTCTTTGCTATTCTGTTTGTGAGGCCAGTTGTACATTACATACAGATGTCGGATCTTAATTTGACACCTTTCGTCACAGGAGGAAAATAATCCTGCAGCAGGAGGATTTGAATAATGAAGAAATATTTAAAATCGCCGCCAGGGGACAGCTGGAAGCAGTGTTTGTATAGAAGGGATATAGTTGACCCTTGTACTGTATGTCGTAGCCTATAAGCTATATAACATGGTGGTTGTTGATGTGTATGGTTGCATTTCAAATATATTTTGGTACATTTGAGTGTTGCAGTAATAGGACCTAGACCTAGCGTTTGAGCGAGTGAGAAAATAATTTTGATGGCATGCCCTGATCCCATTGACTCAACTGCTACTTTTCAGGGACTCACAAGGCTCTGAATTTAAATATCCTGATGTAGCAGGAAAATTCTCTGCGACAAAAGAGTGATCAAGTTAAGATCCGACATCTGTACAACAACATACACCGTGTATTCAATACTTGTGTTGTGTTTGTGTCAGGATGTGTCAGGGAACCCTGCCTTCCTGGCCTTCACTCCGTTTGGCTTCACTGTCTTGCAGGGGAACAGGAGAGTCCATTTCCTCAAGTGGTGAGTAATAATATGGGTAGCATAGTCATAACTTTTGTCAAGCCTTCATTGTTTTACAGACAAAAATAGTTGCATACAATGTAAGAGATGTAAGTGTGTAGTTGTTGCATAAAACGTGCGACATTTGGCTCGCCTGTCATTAGCAAATTTTCTATTTAACCTGGCAGTCCAGAATCCCACAGTCTCAGACCTAAACCTATTTGTCCCTCCTCCTGACTAGAAAACAGAGCTGTTCTAATCTGCCAGTTGGTCACAATTAATATTTCAACTCTTCTCACTGTTCTGTTCGGTTTTGACTGGTCTTGTCTTGTCTTGGTGGGTAGGGACGAGGTGACAAAGCTGAAGTTTGAGGCAAAGACATTCCATATATATGCAAATCAGAAAGAGGTGGGTTCCATGACATGCATTATTAAAATGGGTTCCTTTCTGCTCTGGAATTACACAGTGAAATTAATGTAGATAAACCTGTTTTATGCAATGGAAATGGCCTTTGGGGAGAAGGTGTAATTTAGCCGTAATAGAGAAGTTAATGACTTAACTGGACATAAGATGGGGGTCCATTGTTGATAGATAAATGTATACTCATTGTAGTCTCGTTCATAGAAATAGAATGAATAGAAGTGGTGTCTCCATTCAAGTCAATGATTGCTTAATTGGTGGACTGGCAGCCATTTTGTGTGTACCCATGCCAGAAAGTAAAAGCAGGAAGTGTACCCTTCAATCTGTGCTGTGATTTGAGTCAACTCAACTGGCATTACAAACAATGTATTCCATTGCATGAGCCACATCAGTTAGCATAATTTGAATGAACATTCTGCATTACCATGGCAATCCAGCCTCAGTTTATAGAACATTCCAAAATACCATGTAAATTATTGCATCACAATACCAGGCAGCCATTGCAAGTGTACCCATGAGTTTACCAGTCAAATGCCAGGGTAAGATCTTCCAAACCCGTTCTATTCATTCTATTTCTATGGTTTTGGTAGCCAAGTCAGAAGATGTGAAATACAAGATGTGCATACTCTGTCATACTCAGATGTGCATATGCATACCTACATGTGTATACTCACTGCAGGACAAGAAGATCATCTTGACATATTTTGCACCTACACCTGAGGCCTGTAAACACCTGTGGAAGTGTGGAGTTGAGAATCAGGCTTTCTACAAGTGAGTTACACTGACTATCAGTAATTGAATCAATCAATATATGATACAATGTACACTACCGGTCAAAAATGTTAGAACACCTACTCATTCAAGGTTTTTTAAATTCTACATTGTAGAATAATAGTGAAGACATCAAAACTATGAAATAACACATCATGTAGTAATCAAAAAAGTTTTCAACAAATCAAAATATATTTTATATTTGAGATTCTTTAAAATGACAGCTTTGCACACTCTTGGCATTCTCTCAACCAGCTTCGTGAGGTAGTCACCTGGAATGCATTTCAATTAACAGGCCTTCTTAAAAGTTAATTTGTAGAATATCTTTCCTTCTTAATGAGTTTGAGCCAATCAGTTGTGTTGTGACAAGGTAGTGGTGGTATACAGCTGATAGCCCTATTTGGTAAAAGACCAAGTCCATATTATGGAAAGAACAGCTCAAATAAGCAAAGAGAAATGACAGCCCATCATTACTTTAAGACATGAATGTCAGTCAATACGGAACATTTCAAGAACTTTGAACGTTTCTTCAAGTGCAGTCGCAAAAACCATCAAGCGCTATGATGAAACTGGCTCTCATGAGGACCGACACAGGAATGGAAGACCCAGAGTTACCTCTGCTGCAGAGGATAAGTTCATTAGAGTTACCAGCCTCAGGAATTGCAGCCCAAATAAATGCTTCACAGAGTTCAAGTAACAGACACATCTCAACATCAACTGTTCAGAGGAGACTGTGTGAATCAGGCCTTCATGGTCAAATTGCTGCAAAGAAACCAATAATAAGAAGAGACTTGCTTGGGCCAAGAAACACGAGCAATGGACATTAGACCGGTGGAAATGTGTCCTTTGGAGTCCAAAATGGGTATTTTTGGTTCCAACTGCCGTGTCTTTGTGAGACGTGATGTGGGTGAACGGATGATCTCCGCATGTGTATTTGCCACCGTAAAGCATGGAGGAGGAGGTGTTATGGTGTCGGGGTGCTTTGCTGGTGACACTGTCTGTGATTTATTTAGAATTCAAGGCACACTTAACCAGCATGGCTACTGCAGCGATACGTCATCCCATCTGGTTTGTGCTTAGTGGGACAATCATTTGTTTTTCAACAGGACAATGACCCAACACACCTCCAGGCTGTGTAAGGGCTATTTTACCAAGGAGAGTGATGAAGTGCTGCATCAGATGACCTGGCCTTCACAATCACCCGACCTCAACCAAATTGAGATAGTTTGGGATGAGTCGGACCGCAGAGTGAAGGAAAAGCAGCCAACAAGTGCTCAGCTTATGTGGGAACTCCTTCAAGACTGTTGGAAAAGCATTCCAGGTGAAGCTGGTTCAGAGAATGCTAAGAGTGTGCAAAGCTGCCATCAAGGCAAAGGGTGGCTACTTTGAAGAATCTCAAATATAAAATATATTTAGATTTGTTTAACACTTTTTTGGTTAATACATGATTCCATGTGTTATTTCATAGTTTTGATGTCATCACTATAATGTAGAAAATAGTAAAAAATGAAGTAAACCCTTGAATAAGTAGGTGTTCTAAAACTTTTGACCGGTAGTGTATGTGCTATTATTACAATGTTATTACATTGCTAAATCTTTTTGTCTCTGTTCACTCACAGGTTGGACAAGTCCAGCCAGGTCAGAACGGTGTCCAGCAGTAATCTGTTCTTCAAAGGAAGTAGATTCAGATACAGGTAAATACATGTACTGGCTATAAGTAACGTTTTGAAGATCCTTCAGTTAAGTTTTTGGTGATAATGCACGGTTGAGGGTTATATTTTGTCTCTGTGTTGGTTCTCAGTGGCAGGGTTGCTAAGGAAGTGATGGAGCAAAGTGCCAAAATAAAACGGGAACCTCCAGAGATTCACAGGTGAGCCTTGGTGCTTTTGATGTCTGAGTTACACCATGGCAGTTAGTTTGATGTCTGAGTTACACAATGGCAGTTAGTTTGATGTCTGAGTTACACCATGGCAGTTAGTTTGATGTCTGAGTTACACCATGGCAGTTAGTTTGAGGTCTGAGTTACACCATGGCAGTTAGTTTGATGTCTGAGTTACACAATGGCAGTTAGTTTGATGTCTGAGTTACACAGTGGCAGTTAGTTTGATGTCTGAGTTACACCATGGCAGTTAGTTTGATGTCTGAGTTACACAATGGCAGTTAGTTTGATGTCTGAGTTACACCATGGCAGTTAGTTTGATGTCTGAGTTACACCATGGCAGTTAGTTTGATGTCTGAGTTACACCATGGCAGTTAGTTTGATGTCTGAGTTACACCATGGCAGTTAGTTTGATGTCTGAGTTACACCATGGCAGTTAGTTTGATGTCTGAGTTACACAATGGCAGTTAGTTTGATGTCTGAGTTACACCATGGCAGTTAGTTTGATGTCTGAGTTACACCATGGCAGTTAGTTTGATGTCTGAGTTACACCATGGCAGTTAGTTTGATGTCTGAGTTACACCATGGCAGTTCGTTTGATGTCTGAGTTACACCATGGCAGTTATTTTGATGTCTGAGTTACACCATGGCAGTTAGTTTGATCTCTGAGTTACACAATGGCAGTTAGTTTGATGTCTGAGTTACACCATGGCAGTTCGTTTGATGTCTGAGTTACACCATGGCAGTTAGTTTGATGTCTGAGTTACACCATGGCAGTTCGTTTGATGTCTGAGTTACACCATGGCAGTTAGTTTGATGTCTGAGTTACACCATGGCAGTTAGTTTGATGTCTGAGTTACACAATGGCAGTTAGTTTGATGTCTGAGTTACACCATGGCAGTTAGTTTGATGTCTGAGTTACACAATGGCAGTTAGTTTGATGTCTGAGTTACACCATGGCAGTTAGTTTGATGTCTGAGTTACACCATGGCAGTTAGTTTGAGGTCTGAGTTACACCATGGCAGTTAGTTTGATGTCTGAGTTACACAATGGCAGTTAGTTTGATGTCTGAGTTACACAGTGGCAGTTAGTTTGATGTCTGAGTTACACCATGGCAGTTAGTTTGATGTCTGAGTTACACAATGGCAGTTAGTTTGATGTCTGAGTTACACCATGGCAGTTAGTTTGATGTCTGAGTTACACCATGGCAGTTAGTTTGATGTCTGAGTTACACCATGGCAGTTAGTTTGATGTCTGAGTTACACCATGGCAGTTAGTTTGATGTCTGAGTTACACCATGGCAGTTAGTTTGATGTCTGAGTTACACAATGGCAGTTAGTTTGATGTCTGAGTTACACCATGGCAGTTAGTTTGATGTCTGAGTTACACCATGGCAGTTAGTTTGATGTCTGAGTTACACCATGGCAGTTAGTTTGATGTCTGAGTTACACCATGGCAGTTCGTTTGATGTCTGAGTTACACCATGGCAGTTATTTTGATGTCTGAGTTACACCATGGCAGTTAGTTTGAGGTCTGAGTTACACCATGGCAGTTATTTTGATGTCTGAGTTACACCATGGCAGTTAGTTTGATGTCTGAGTTACACAGTGGCAGTTAGTTTGATGTCTGAGTTACACCATGGCAGTTAGTTTGATGTCTGAGTTACACAATGGCAGTTAGTTTGATGTCTGAGTTACACCATGGCAGTTCGTTTGATGTCTGAGTTACACCATGGCAGTTAGTTTGATGTCTGAGTTACACCATGGCAGTTAGTTTGATGTCTGAGTTACACCATGGCAGTTCGTTTGATGTCTGAGTTACACCATGGCAGTTCGTTTGATGTCTGAGTTACACCATGGCAGTTAGTTTGATGTCTGAGTTACACCATGGCAGTTAGTTTGATGTCTGAGTTACACAATGGCAGTTAGTTTGATGTCTGAGTTACACCATGGCAGTTAGTTTGATGTCTGAGTTACACCATGGCAGTTAGTTTGATGTCTGAGTTACACCATGGCAGTTAGTTTGATGTCTGAGTTACACCATGGCAGTTAGTTTGATGTCTGAGTTACACCATGGTAGTTAGTTTGATGTCTGAGTTACACCATGGCAGTTAGTTTGATGTCTGAGTTACACCATGGCAGTTAGTTTGATGTCTGAGTTACACCATGGCAGTTAGTTTGATGTCTGAGTTACACCATGGCAGTTAGTTTGATGTCTGAGTTACACCATGGCAGTTAGTTTGATGTCTGAGTTACACAATGGCAGTTAGTTTGATGTCTGAGTTACACCATGGCAGTTAGTTTGATGTCTGAGTTACACCATGGCAGTTAGTTTGATGTCTGAGTTACACCATGGCAGTTAGTTTGATGTCTGAGTTACACCATGGCAGTTAGTTTAATGTCTGAGTTACACCATGGCAGTTAGTTTGATGTCTGAGTTACACCATGGCAGTTCGTTTGATGTCTGAGTTACACCATGGCAGTTAGTTTGATGTCTGAGTTACACCATGGCAGTTTGTTTTATGTCTGAGTTACACCATGGCAGTTAGTTTGATGTCTGAGTTACACCATGGCAGTTAATCTGATGTCTGAGTTACACCATGGCAGTTAGTTTGATGTCTGAGTTACACCATGGCAGTTAGTTTGATGTCTGAGTTACAACATGGCAGTTAGTTTGATGTCTGAGTTACACCATGGCAGTTAGTCTGATGTCTGAGTTACACCATGGCAGTTTGTTTGATGTCTGAGTTACACCATGGCAGTTAGTTTGATGTCTGAGTTACACCATGGCAGTTTGTTTGATGTCTGAGTTACACCATGGCAGTTAGTTTGATGTCTGAGTTACACCATGGCAGTTTGTTTGATGTCTGAGTTACACCATGGCAGTTAGTTTGATGTCTGAGTTACACCATGGCAGTTAGTCTGATGTCTGAGTTACACCATGGCAGTTAGTTTGATGTCTGAGTTACACCATGGCTGTGTTTAGACAGGTTGCCCAATTCTGATCTTTTTTCCACACTTTTCCAATCCTCTCCAAATGCTCCACTACACTGCTTCACATACACAACAGACATACAATGCAGCCACTGATGTCACTCCTTTTCAGATCTGATCTGAATGGTCAAAAGACCAATTATTGAAAACAGTATCAGAATTGGGCTACCCATGGCACCTAGTTTGAGCATGTTGCTTACAACTCTAGATGGTGTGATTCCCACATGGCCCACATACTGAATATACACTATATGTTACTGGACTGTGAGTCCCTTTGGATAAAACTGTCAGCTGAATTACCTCCACTATATATCATCCTATCTAGAAACTAAAAGGGTTCTTCAGCTGTCCCCATAGGAGAACTCTTTGAATAACTATTTGTTTGCAGATAGAACCCTTTTCGGTTTCATGTAGAACCCTTTCCACAGAGGGTCCTACCTTTAACCAAAAATGGTTCTACCTGGAATCAATAAGGGTTCTCCTATGGGGACAGCAGAAGAACCCTTTTGTAACCCTTTTTTCTAAGAGCGTATGCCTATAACCCCAACATGTAACATATTTCCACAGGGCTGGTCTGGTACCCAGTAGGAGCTGTCCTTCCATCACCCACGGCCCACGGCTGACCAGTGTCCCCCGACAAAGACGCAGAGCTGTACACATCTCCATCATGGAGGGTAAAACACACACTGGCCCCTCTCCACACACATCAGTTACAATAATTTACAGTAGACATAGATAGGGCTGGATTAAGTCTACTCATGTGTGTAACAAAAAGTTATAGCACACAGATGGCTGGTTTGCCAGACCCAGATAAAGCTTACTCCTGGACTGAAAATTATGCTCAATGAATAACCTCCATTGAAAGTGCATTTTAGTCCACTAGTAAACTGGTCCCAGATTGCATCTGCACCGCTAGCAGAGCTACTTTAAACCCTACATTTTCTTTAGAAGTGCCTTACAAAGCAGCTGCCATAAGATTTAAACGTGTCAATGCTGCTATGCTGCTATGGTACTTCACTGCTTTAGTGTCTGAATGGATTATAGCCTTACAGTGCCTCTTTTCTGGGGGCTTTTAACACACACACACACACACACACACACACACACACACACACACACACACACACACACACACACACACACACACACACACACACACACACACACACACACACACACACACACACACACACACACACACACACACACACTGACGCACAAAGCTTGTCTTGAGCAGTAACCTGAGTAGTACCTTTGCTATGAGAGAGCAACAGTTGTGTGTGTCATTCAGGCTTATCCATAATCCACAAACACACACACACACACACACACACACACACACACACACACACACACACACACACACACACACACACACACACACACACACACACACACACACACACACACACACACACACACACACACACACACACACACACACACACACACACACACCAAAGGCTGCACCAATTATCTATTCTCCTTTGTCATTCTTACAATTCTCTCAAGAGTTGCTGTGACTGTAAGGTATTATTGTGGCAGGAGAAAGTCACCATGCTGGTTTGTAAAGAACATTCACAGTCCCTTTTACAGTATAAACAGGAACGTGAAGTAGCAACTTACCTACATGATGTCTGTTGCATTGTATTGTATTGTACAATGACAGGTCCTGATATTGAACCCCTCCAACCCTGTCCAAACCTTTCCTGTTCTTCATTGGTATCTACAGTGGTAATAATACCCAGCCTAAAAATAGCCCTCCTGTCAGGGCCTCTCCATGTATGTCACTATGGAGCATATGGTTAGAAGGGCAGCAGTTTTAGGGGGTTGGGGGTAGGATAACCACACTGCAATTGGGCCACATTCCTGCTCTCAGGATGTTGCCAGTCACTCTCCCAGCCTGCCTGGCTGTCGTAGAGACAGAGTGGTGTAGTGTAGCCAGCCAGCGCCAGTCACAAGGACAAAGGGATAGGGGACAACAGCAGACAGGGGACAAGGGACAAAAGTAGAGCGGACAGACACAGGGGAAGAGTAGGGTGGTAGGACGGTGGTAGGGCAGTTGTAGGACGGTGGTAGGACATTAGTAGGGCAGTTGTAGGACAGTGGTAACTTGGACGCCGGTACAGTGCGCTTATTCACTCCTTCAACAGCCACCATGGTGAAATGCCTGATCCGGATCGAGACCAAGGTGAATGTGCATCTGTGCATGATCAACCACTGCTACCGTGATATGAAGGTCCGTGTCCTCCAGCTGGGGCCCAGACTCATGGGCAAGGTTCTGGGGGCCATACCCATCTTCCCTGCCCTCCCTGGGGCACCCTCAGCCTCTGGGTTTGGGTCCGCAGAGGCCTCCAGGGCTTCGACCAGGCTGAGCGTAACACCTCCTGGTTATGGCTCCAGCAGGCCAGGTAGCTCCTCCGAAGGTAAAGGACCTCATCATCATGGCACAGGATTCAGAATCCCTTACTAAACCATCCAGGGTTACACTTACACATGGCATCATGGCACAGATTCCTCCATCTAGTGTTACAGATCTTAGTAACATTGCTTTGAAACAGCTTTGGAAGCCATGGCCCTGGAGTCTGGGGTAACACAAGAAGCCTTCGAGGAACCTCTTCCTTCTCAGATTCCCTGTTTTTGTTAGAGATGGAACGATGGCATGCGGCTAGACGGAATTATTTGGTTTGGGTCTGGTGTCTCGAGTAAATGTTATGGCCGACGGCTTTGATTCTGAGTTGATTTGGTTTAAGGTCATGTTAGTAGTGTTGTAGAGTGACATCAGTGGCTGCATTGCCTGTCTGTTGTGTATGTGAAGCAGTGTAGTGGAGCATTTGGAGAGGATTGGTTGGGGTATTCCAGGTATTCATGGGTTGCATGTTTCGTCACAATATGTTTTTGAATGTTTGTTTTGGACTGATGCCCAACTAAGCAATTTACTCAATGCATCGTCAATGAGCGATGATGAAGATTTCATCAAAAGTGGCTTGGAAATACAATGCCATTCAAAATGAGGCAAATAATTAGTAGGAAAACCTTTTTTCATAATTTTGATGTCGCCAGATTGACTTTAGATGTACAGTCGTGGCCAAAGGTTTTGAGAATGACACAAATATTAATTTTCACAAAGTCTGCTGCCTCAGTTTCTTTAGATATTTTTGTCAGATGTTACTATGGAATACTGAAGTATAATTACAAGCATTTCATACGTGTCAAAGGCTTTTATTGACAATTACATGAAGTTGATGCAACGAGTCAGTATTTGCAGTGTTGACCCTTCTTTTTCAAGACCTCTGCAATCCACCCTGGCATGCTGTCAATTAACTTCTGGGCCACATCCTGACTGATGGCAGCCCATTCTTGCATAATCAATGCTTAGAGTTTGTCAGAATTTGTGGGTTTTGTTTGTCCACCCGCCTCTTGAGGATTGACCACAAGTTCTCAATGGGATTAAGGTCTGGGGAGTTTTCTGGCCATGGACCCAAAATATCGATGTTTTGTTCCCCGAGCCACTTAGTTATCACTTTTGCCTTATGACAAGGTGCTCCATCATGCTGGAAAAGGCATTGTTCATCACCAAACTGTTCCTGGATGGTTGGGAGAAGTTGCTCTCCGAGGATTCTTTATTCATGGCTGTGTTCTTATGCAAAATTGTGAGTGAGCCCACTCCCTTGGCTGAGAAGCAACCCCACACATGAATGGTCTCAGGATGCTTTACTGTTGGCATGACACAGGACTGATGGTAGCGCTCACCTTGTCTTCTCCGGACAAGCTTTTTTCCAGATGCCCCAAACAATCGGAAAGGGGATTCATCAGAGAAAATGACTTTACCCCAGTCCTCAGCAGTTCAATCCCTGTACCTTTTGCAGAATATCAGTCTGTCCCTGATGTTTTTCCTGGAGAGAAGTGACTTCTTTGCTGCCCTTCTTGACACCAGGCCATCCTCCAAAGGTCTTCGCCTCACTGTGCGTGCAGATGCACTCACACCTGCTTGCTGCCATTCCTGAGCAGGCTGTGTACTGGTGGTGCCCCGATCCAGCAGCTGAATCAACTTTAGGAGACGGTCCTGGCGCTTGCTGGACTTTCTTGGGCGCCTTGAAGCCTTCTTCACAACAATTGAACCGCTCTCCTTGAAGTTCTTGATGATCCGATAAATGGTTGATTTAGATGCAATCTTACTGGCAGCAATATCCTTGCCTGTGAAGCCCTTTTTGTGCAAAGCAATGATGACGGCACATGTTTCCTTGCAGGTAACCATGGTTGACAGAGGAAGAACAATGATTCCAAGCACCACCCTCCTTTTGAAGCTTCCAGTCTGTTATTCAAACTCAATCAGCATGACAGAGTGATCTCCAGCCTTGTCCTCGTCAACACTCACACCTGTGTTAACGAGAGAATCACTGACATGATGTCAGCTGGTCCTTTTGTGGCAGGGCTGAAATGCAGTGGAAATGTTTTTGGGTGATTCAGTTAATTTGCATGGCAAAGAGGGACTTTGCAATTAATTGCAATTCATCTGATCACTCTTCATAACATTCTGGAGTATATGCAAATTGCCATCATACAAACTGAGGCAGCAGACTTTGTGAAAATTAATATTTGTGCCATTCTCAAAACTTTTGGCCACGACTGTAGTATAGCGTTAGCTAGCTAGCTAAGATTGAGTGGACACCGGAGTTTAGCTAGCTATCGTTAGCATTGCTAGCTATTTTTGATGAACTTAGCTAGCTAATGACAACATTGCCTTGTCTAAAGTACATTTGACAACATGATAATGCTGGAAAAGTTGTTTCCTACTAAACATTTGACTACTTTAGCAATATCATCGTATTTGCAGGCAGTATAGTGTAATTTAGACTAAACAGTCAATTAGCCTCCGTCCAGAATGACTGGGTTTATCAGGATTTTAGGGCACCACTGTAACGGCTGTCTTCGGGTGAAAGAGAGGAGGACCAAAATGCAGCGTGATGATAATCCTTATTTTAATAGGCTACTTAAACCACGAACAAAAACAACAAACTGACAAAAATAACCGAAGACGCTACAGTCCCGAACTAGTGAACACAGAACAAATGAACACACGACCAGGAACAATCACCCACAAAACACACTACAAAACAGGCTACCTAAATATGGTTCCCAATCAGAGACAATGACTAACACCTGCCTCTGATTGAGAACCATATCAGGCCAAACAAGAAACCCCACATAGAAACAGACAACATAGATCATACCCACCCAACTCACGTCCTGACCAACTAAATAAAGACTAAAATAAAGGAAATAAGGTCAGAAACGTGACAACCACTGTGGCGCCACCGATAGAGGCCGGGTTGAGAACGTTCATAACAATGGCATGACGCGACCGAGTGATGGAGGTGAAACCTATGAATATTTAGGTCAGAGGGGCCTACTGTATTAGAACACCTTTGTTCCTCTGTGTTCGACTTGAGCATTCTATTTAGCAGGACAAGGTAGTATCTACAACCTATAATGAATGTGTGTGAGAGTGAAACCTATGATCCTCCATGAGGACTCTGATTCTCCCCCTAGATCGTTTTAAAGGCTGGCTGAGCTCTCTATTTTCACATTAACACTCTGGGCTACAGAGTAGATCCTGCCTCTCATCCCAAAGGTCTCCTGACTCAGGGATTGACATGAATAACTAGATCTGAACACTGAACTGAGAGACACAATATCTCTCTGCCCCAATGTGTAGTTTTGTTCCATGGTACACTGATATGTGTTATGTGGATTCACTAGTTGTGTAATAGGAGTTGTTGCTCATTGTCTTTATGATGGGATACATTTTCACAGCTCTGAGTTTGATGTTTCTTCTACTATCTCTATCTCTCTCAGGCCTGGAGTCCCTACGAGACTCCGCCCACTCCACACCTGTGCGTTCTGTCTCCCACGGCGACTCCTTCATGCCGCGACACCGTCACCACACAACAGATGCCGGCGAGGGCGGGTCATCCCAGCGGGTCATCTCTGACGAGGCCTATTGCCCCTCGGACAGTGTGCTGCCCACCCCCACGGCCGAACACAGCCTGGAGCTAGCCGTGGCGCGCCACCCTAATGGAGCCCCCTGCAGCATCGAAGAGGAGGAGTCGGAGGCCGGGACTCCTGAGGGACAGGTGGCTGAGTTTGGCCCCGACGGCAGAGTGCTTTGGCTGGGTCGGACCAGGAAGTCTCTCCCTAACAACGAGGTGCAGGAGCTACATAAGTTCATCCTGAGTGTGTTACGTATGTTCCTGGTGACCATGGGACTGCTGTTTGCCCTGCTCTCCCTCCTCATCATGCTGACTGAGTCTGACCTGGACATCGCCTTCCTCCGGGACATACGCAAGACGCCTGAGTTCCAGCAGTTTCACTTTGAGTATTTCTGCCCTCTCAGACGGTGGGTTGCCTGCAAGTTCCGCTGGATGGGAGGCTTCCTTATAGACAAGTGAGAAAGACTGAGCGATGGAGGGAGAGAAAGAGGAGTGAATGAAAAAGAGGCCTCCTCTGAGAGGACATACGCGAAGGATGGAGGGAGGATAGGAGAAAGTAAAGAAAGGCTGTAGACAGGAAGGGAGGGCTGCTCCATCTGAACGGGAAATAACCTTCAAGCTTCTCCCACAAGTCACTTCCTGTTACAAGCCAAGGACCGCCCCCTTCGCTGACCCTCTTCCTTTTTTCTAACCATCAGACTGAACGGAGGACATTTTCTGAGCTCATGTTTTACTTTGGAAATTCAGGTCATTTCAAGGTACTTTATTTTTTACCAAGAGACAAGGCAACAGAGTTATAAAACGACATAAAATGAGACATCTGAGGTCTGTTATAGGCCTGGGAGGAAACACATATTATTCAACCAACAAAACAACAACAGTTGCCTTTATTTTCTATTACTTCATATGAACATCAATTGTAAGAGAGAAAAAAACTGTATAAAATTAAGATGGATACAAATATATTAGATTTGACATTGATATAAAAACAGAGGTGTGTAGTGTTGAGTTGTGTACTGTCCAATGAGTTTGAGCTGAGAAAGGATGAGAGAGAGAGATGAAAAACCATGCCTTTTACTCATTTGGGGTCAACATCTAAAACATCCATGATAATCATTCTAATGCTGCTGAAACTTTCATTTGGGCTGCTATTGGAGGAGAAACATTTCTACTGGCAGGAGTACTGAAGTCTGGAGTCTGAAAAGAACCAAAGATATGATATTCAATAGAAGATGTAAAAAGGTACGTTTTTGAATGTACAGTACCATTCAAAAGTTTGGACACACCTACTCACAACACTCATCCAGTGTTTTTCTTTATTTTTACTATTTTCTACATTGTAGAATAATAGTGAAGACATCACAACTATGAAATAACACATATGGAACCATTTAGTAACCAAAACAGTGTTAAACAAATAAAAATATATTTTACATTCTTCAAAGTAGCCACCCTTTGCAGAATGAAGAAAAAGCAGCCAACAAGTGCTCAGCATATGTGGGAACTCCTGTTGGAAAAGCATTCCAGGTGAAGCTGGTTGAGAGAATGCCAAGAGTGTGCAAAGCTGTCATCAATGCAAAGGGTGGCTACTTTGAAGAATCTAAAATATATTTTGATTTGTTTAACACTTTTTTGGTTATTACATGTGTTATTTCATAGTTTTGATGTCTTCACTATTATTCTACAATGTAGACAATAATAAAAATAAAGAAAAACCCTTGAATGAGTACGTATGCCCAAACTTTTGACTGGTACTGTACATATACACTGAGTATACCAAACATTAGGAACAGTCTCAATTCGCCGATGCATGAACTCAAAAAGGTGTTGAAAGCGTTCCACAAGGATGCTGGCCCATGTTGACTCCAATGCTTCCCACAGTCAAGTTAGCTGGATGTCCTTTGGGTGGTGGACCATTCTTGATACACACGGGAAACTGTTGAGCATGAAAAACCCAGCAGTGTTGCAGTTCTTGACACAAATTGGTGTGCCTGGCACCTACTACCATACCCCATTCAAAGGCACTTAAATCTTTTGTCTTGCCCATTCACCCTCTGTATGGCACACATACACAATCCATGTCTCAATTGTCTCAAGGCTTAAAAATCTATAACCTTCTATAACCTGTCTCCTCCCCTTCATCTACACTGATTGAAGTAGATTAAACAAGTGACATCAATAAGGGAGGCTTTCACCTGGTGAGTCTATGTCATGGAAAGACTAGGTGTTCTTAATGTTTTGTACACACAGTGTACTATACTGTCTTGTAAGAAAGTTGAAGAATATCTGTGTAATGACTATGGGTGTCCTAAACTTGGTTTATAGTTTGTTTGTTAATTAACCATCATTACAAATTGGCATGGAACAATCAAGAGACAGTCATAAAGTACATCAAAACTATAAACCAAATGAATGGAATTGTTGTATTTTCTGATTTCAAATGGCATCAGATAGAATACTGTTACCAATTATTTTAATCAATGTATAAAAACTAGCAATCATGAGTTTTTTAAAGAAACTTTAAAAAAAGATCAATCAAACTAGATGCAATGGTGTTCTTTGTTATTATTATGTGACCTGGAAAGTACAGTAGGGGGTAGAACACAGTGGTCAACCTCTTGAAAACACTGACTAGATGTGCAATACTATAATGATAAAAACTATGAGTATTTTAAGGTTGGATATGGTACATTTTAGTTTATTAAATGTGCACTTTGAAATAAATAATTCTGGTTATTTTCCAAAGGTATAAGAAAATGAACATGCCTAGGTGAAAAATACATTTCAACTTGTAGTTGTGCTAATGCATTGGGTTATTTTAAAATGTTGAATATATTGAAGTCCTGCTGAATTATTTTGTACAAAGTAGAGTCTCCTTATATTTAGAGTTTTCCTTGTATAACCTATTTTAACTGAACTAATGTTATTTTTTATCATTGAAAATTATACTTTTTTAGCGCAGTGATTCAGATGAGGACTAGAATTCAAAGAAATACGCAAAGTAGGTAGAGATTCAGGGACGGTTTCCTGGACCCATATTAAGCCTACACCTGAGCTATGGCATCGTTAATGGTGCATCTCCATTCAAAGTGCTTTGTAGTCTAGGAATCGGTTTAATCTGGGCCAGGGAAAGTTTTTGTCAGGTTTACCTCCAAATCCACCTAAGGGAGCATTATACCCTCTCATTTTCACACTGTCTTTACATGTCTACCAAAGATACCTCTCTGCAGCCTCAGTGGTACTTCACATGAGAGCTAGAGTTCCTGAGGAGGGTTTGGGAGAGGGTTGACTAGTGAAGAGCTGCAGAACAGGACAATGATAATCACTACAAGCTTCTATTATATTGTCCTTAGCCAGCACTCTATCTGTTGGCTTAGAATAAACAAGTTGAGAGAGGGAATAGCATCGACTTAGGGTTGAAAAATTCTGGAAAATGTCCCCAAATTACAATGCTTTCCAGGAATCCCAGTTGGAAGATTACTGGAAACGGGAGGGAATAAGCAGAAAATCTGTCATTCTTGTACCAGGAATTCTGGAATTTTGGGAAAGTGACCAGAAATTTTGCAACCCTTCATAGACTCAAGATAAAAGTATCTTTCTACATCATCATTTGGTTTTGCATCAGTACAATCCTATCAGACATATGTATATTGTTTAAATGTTATAATCCCTCAATAGACTAGTGTATGGTGGGTTTAATAAATAATATAGATTTATGAATTAATGTGGTCTGCTATGCAGCAATATTAAGATAACGACAAGTGGTTGGTACCTGATTGGTGTATTAGATTAAAGTGATTGATTTTGTTTGAAGTTGTGGAAGGCCAGTCAAGGCAGAAGATTTAGATTTTTATACCTCAGATCGCAACTTTGAATTTCAGTTCAATGTGTATGACAAACAATACAACCTTATTTGAGCAATAATGAAAACATTTGAAAATAATGAAATGTTGAAATCAATGTGGGCAGCTACAGACAGAAAAAGTAAGTGATGTTTTTTGTTTTGTTTTGATGTGTTCTGTCTTTCCATATAGGATCACTGGATATTCAAGTGACATGTTTTTCATGATTAGCCTACCTACCGTTATACTGGTGAACCTAGCTTCTTAATGCACGGGATGAGATGATGATGAGAAGATGGTGTAGCAGTAGCATGCAGCTCAGTGTTGATTGCAATGGGTGCGTTCCAGGTTGTTGCAGTCATGCTGCACATCTCGAAAGATCTCTATAAATCAATAGCAATATCATATCAGTGTGGTTCCGGAGATGTGCAAACATGTCTCCAGGGGTCGTATTCACTAGAAACCAAACTGAAGAAACAAACAGGGAGGGACTACCTTAATTTTTTCTTTGCAAGGCATTTTCCTACGGTGTGTAATGTAACTAATGAATACTAGTGACCCAGGTGGTAAGATCTGACAATCTGAGCAGTGTGACTGCAATGAAGACGACCTGGAACGTCCCCAATGACTCCAGTGTTAGGAACACCCAGACAGCCTCTGCAATGTCCTTCTGTTAGCTCCCTTACTGTCTCATGGCCATGCATATGGATCGGTCTCTGTAAGCATGTCTTCTGTATTTCTGTTGTTACTCCCAATCAAGACTGAATATTTTTTATCACAGGATGAAGACTGGTGTATTCGATGATTAATTTATCAATAAATATAATTTATTCTTAAATGTGTGTGCCATATCCTTCACCTCGTGAGTCTTACTCATACCATCTCAACCATTGTAACACTTATTTTCTAACAGTATAAAATACTATACAATATTTGTTATTTCTGATGGTTCCTTATAAACCTTACCGTATGCTTCCCAGTCTAAACAGTTCGCACATACAGTACCATTCAAAGGTTTGGACACACCTACTCATTCAAGGGTTTTTCTTTATTTTTACTATTTTCTACATTGTAGAATAATAGTGAAGACATCAACACTATGAAATAACACATATGGAATAATGTAGTACCAAATAAAAATATATTTTAGATTCTTCAAAGTAGCCACCCTTTGCCTTAATGACAGCTTTGCACACTCTTGGCATTCTCTCAACCAGCTTCATGATGCTTTTCCAACAGCCTTGAAGGAGTTCCCACATATACTGAGAACTTGTTGGCTGCTTTTCCTTCACTCTACGGTCCAACTCATCCCAAACCATCTCAATTGGGTTGAGGTCGGGTGATTGTGGAGGCCAGGTCATCCGATGGAGCACTCCATCACTCTCATTGGTCAAATAGCCCTTACACAGCCTGGAGGTGTGTTTTGGGTCATTGTCCTGTTGAAAAACAAATGATAGTCCCACTAAGCGCAAACCAGATGGGATGGCGTATCGCTGCAGAATGCGGTGGCATTCAGTTGTACAACTGACTAGGTATCATCCCTCTTTCCTTAACCGTGCTAGTATGACGTCAGTGTAGTTGTTGTGAATGTATTACAACACTGCCATCTAGAGGTGAAAAACTGGCACTAGATCTTCACTAGGGGGTTTTCTATGGCTCTCATTAGACAACATTATAATAACATGACTTGTCTGCCTCAGCCTCTGTACTGAAAAATAATAAACTACATGAAAAGTGCAACTTCAGCTATAACTTTATTTACTTACAAAACAATAGTAAAAGTGTCTTGCAGATAAAACATACAACATAAAAAAACAACCAATGACGGCCTACCCCGGTGAAACCCGGACGACGCTGGGCCAAATATGCGCCACCCTATGGGACTCTCAATCATAGGCGAATGTGATACAGCCTGGATCAGGACCACAATGTTCTGATAAGTCACCAGAATGTCCTGACAAGGTTTCGGGTTAAGGTTAAAGTTAGGATTTTGAATAAGAACACATTTTTACTCTCCAAAAAGTCCTGGAAATTCACAAAAACAAAGCTGTGTGGCTGCGTGAGATACTGAGAGAGTAGGCACAAAGTTCCACAGCCCAACTCCACCCAACTTGTCCCCAGCAGCCACGAACAGATGACTGCTACACGGGTGGAAGGCAACAGAGAAGATACGACTCTTCACCACCTTAGCTACTCCTCCAATCTCACTCAACTCCATGCTCTTCAGAGTACTACGGTACCTGGACGTAATGTCAGCCTGGCATAGGTTAGGGTTTTACACATCTATACATTCAAATCAATACAGGATGTCCATTAAATACTAATACATTAACATAGTTTGTCACAGAACACTTAGAAAAAGGCCAAATGCCTAACCTCCATAATGAAAAGCAAAACTGCAAATATGGCAAGCAATAAACTCACTCTTTCAGATCCAACTCCTCCTTTTCTTCTTCGATTGAATCCTGTGGAATAAAATAAATAACAGTAAATGATCAGTGAGAAGAGTGAACTGTGAACAGCTCTGAACATACAGTAGAAGATTTGCTCATGATGATGAATAAATGTGCTACCTACCATCAGACTCTAACTAAATGGTACTTTTAAGCTGAAATGATTATAAGCCAAGACCCTTTCAAGTGTATGTAGTATCTTGGGTTGTGTTTGTAAAGTAATGTCTTGATGGTAGAGTCAGCAATGCACAAGTAAACAGCTGTATGGGCTGACTTACACAACTTACAGACTGACTACACCGCTTGTGTCGCGTGCGCGAGCGTTGCAAAATAAATTTAGAAATCTATGTTATTCAATTATTGCACCCACACTGCTTGCGCACGCCAACGAGTGTCTGCGTTGCCAAGGGCTAAAATAGAAGTCAGTTATATTTCTGACGCAGATCGCGCTGCAAGTCCTGCCTCTCCTCATTGGTTTGTAGAAGCAGATACCCACGTGCCATCTCTTCATTGATTATACCCACGTGGGTGACTGAAAGACGAACAAGGTCAGTGGCGGTAATGCACAATAATTTATGAAAGTAGCCAATCGCCTTGGTGACAGCTGAAAACATTTATTTATCATGAAAAATAATATATTTCCTTCCAACCTTTTTGTGAGATTATGATAACAACCATATGATTTCCATATCTATGTAAATTATGCATAATATACTAATTTACCTCAAAATATGGGGTGTGGTGGAAATGACATCTATGTAAAAATAAAAACGTATGAAAACAATATTTTATTGCAAATGTATTAAAATTATTCCCCCCCCCCCTTTATCTGCATATAATGACAAAGCAAAAACAGGTTTTTAGAAAATGTTGCAAATGTATTAAAAATTAAAAACAGAAATACCTTTTTCACATAAGTATTCAGACCCTTTGCTATGAAACTCGAAATTGAGCTCAGGTGCATCCTGTTTCCATTGATCATCCTTGAGATGTTTCTACAACTTGATCTACCTGTGGTAAATTCAATTGATTGGACATGATTTGGAAAAGCACACACACACCTGTCTATATAAGGTCCCACAGTTGACAGTGCATGTCAGAACAAAAACTAAGCAATAATGTCGACGGAATTGTTGTAGAGCTCAGAGACAGGATTGTGTCGAGGCACAGATCTGGGGAAGGGTACCAAAATTTCTCTGCAGCATTGAATGTTCCCAAGAACACAGTGGCCTCCATCATGCTTAAATTGAAGAAGTTTGGAACCATCAAGACTGTTCCTAGAGCTGGCCATGCGGCCAAACTGAGCAATCAGAGGAGAGGGGCATTGGTCAGGGAGGTGACCAAGAACTCAATGGTCACTCTGACAGAGCTCCAGAGTTCCTCTGTGGAGATGGGAGAAACTTCCAGACGGACAACCAGCTCTACAGCACTCCACCACTCAGGCCTTTATGGTTGTGACCAGACGGAAGTCACTCCTCAGTAAAAGGCACATGACAGCCCATTTGGAGTTTGCCAAAAGGCACCTAAAGACTCTCAAACCATGAGAAACAAGATTCTCTGGTCTGATGAAACCAAGATTTAACTATTTGGCCTGAATGCCAAGCGTCACGACTGGAGGAAACCTGGCACCATCCCTACGGTGAAGCATGGTGGTGGCAGCATCATGCTGTGGGAATGTTTTTCAGCGGCAGGGACTGGGAGACTAGTCAGAATCGAGGCAAAGATGAACGGAACAAAGTACAGAGAGATTCTTGATGAAAACCTGCTCCAGAGCACTCAGGACCTCAAACTGGGGTGAAGTGGCCCAGAATGTCCTTCACTGGCCCAGCCAGAGCCCAGACTTAAACCCGATTGAACATCTCTGGAGAGACCTGAAAATAGCTGTACAGCAACGCTCCCCATCATACCTGACAGAGCTTGAGAAGATCTTCAGAGAAGAATGGGAGAAACTCCCCAAATACAGGTGTGCCAAGCTTGTAGCGTCATACCCAAGACGACTCGAACCAGTAATCGCTGCCAAAGGTGCTTCAAGGTACTGAGTAAAGGATCTAAATACTTATGTAAATGTTATTTATTTAAAAAAAAATGTTTTTTGAAGAATCCGGTTTTTGCTTTGTAATTATGGGGTATTGTGTGTAGATTGATGAGGGGAAAAAACGATGTAATACATTTTAGAATATAACTGTAACCTAACAAAATTTGGAAAAGGTCAAGGGGTCTGAATACTTTCCTGAACGCACTGTGAATATATAAATATAGATAAATAAATTCACACTACCAGTCAAAAGTTTTAGAACACGTCCTCATTCTAAGGGTTTGTCTTTATTTTTCCTATTTTCTACATTGTAGAATAATAGTGAAGACATCAAAACTATGAAATAACACATATGGAATCATGTAGTTACCAAAAAAAGTGTTTAACAAATCCAAATATATTTTATATTGGAGATTCATCAAAAAACCACCCTTTACCTTGATGACAGCTTTGCACACACTTGGCATTCTCTCAACCAGCTTCATGAGGTAGTCACCTGGAATGCATTTAAATTAACAGGTGTGCCTTCTTAAAAGTTAATTTGTGGAATTGTTTTCCATCTTAATGTGTTTGAGCCAATCAGTTGTGTTGTGACAATGTAGAACATAGTATACAGAACCCTATCGCTATTTGGTTAAAGACCAAGTCCATATTATGGCAAGAACAGCTCAAATAAGCAAAGACAAACGACAGCCCATCATTACTTTAAGACATGAAGGTCAGTCAATACGGAACATTTCAAGAACTTTGAAAGTTTCTTCAAGTGGATTCGCAAAAACCATCAAGCGCTATGATGAAACTGGCTCTCATAAGGACCGCCACAGGAAAGGAAGACCCAGATTTACCTCTGCTGCAGAAGATACATTCACTAGAGTTACCAGCCTCAGAAATTGCAGCCCAAATAAATGCTTCACAGAGTTCAAGTAACAGACACATCTCAACATCAACTGTTCAGAGGAGACTGTGAATCTGGCTTTCATAGTCAAATTGCTGCAAAGAAACCACTACTAAAGGACACCAATAATAAGAAGAGACTTGCTTGGGCCAAGAAACATGAGCAATGGATATTAGACCGGTGGAAATCTGTCCTTTGGTCTGCAGTCCAAATGGGAGATTTTTGGTTCCAACCGCCGTGTCTCTATGAGACAAGGTGTGGGTGAACGGATGATCTCTGCATGTGTGGTTCCCACCGTAAAGCATGGAGGAGGTGCGATGGTGTGGGGGTGCTTTGCTGGTGACTGTCTGGGATTTATTTAGAATTCAAGGCACACTTAACCAGCATGGCTACCACAGCATTCTGCAGCGATTCGCCATCCCATCTGGTTTATGCTTAGTGGGACTATCATTTGTTTTTCAACAGGACAATAACCCAATGCAACTTCAGACTGTGTAAGGGCTATTTTACCAAGGAGAGTGATGAAGTGCTGCATCAGATGACCTGGCCTTCACAATCACCCGACCTCAACCCAATTGAGATGGTTTGGGATGAATTGGACTGCAGTGTGAAGGAAAAGCAGCCAACAAGTGCTCAGCATATGTGGGAACTCCTTCAAGAATGTTGGAAAAGCATTCCAGGTGAAGCTGGTTGAGAGAATGCCAAGAGTGTGCAAAGCTGTCAAGGCAAAGGGTGGCTACTTTGAAGAATCTCAAAATATTAAATATATTTTGATTTGTTTAACACATTTTTTGGTTTCTACATGATTCCATGTTATTTCATAGTTGTATTCACTATTATGCTACAATGTAGAGAATAGTGAAAATAAACACCCTTGAATGAGTAGGCGTTCTAAAACTTTTGGCCGATAGTGTATATAAATAAAAAATAAACTAACCTTCCCTGTGGCAATTATTATTCTTAATTTTTTTTAAACATACGTCTCCCCCAAAGTAGTTTTACAACTCTCCCCTATTTTGGACCACCCCACCCTAGTCAATTTCAAATGGTCCCTTATCACTGCATATTGTATTTGCTTGAATTGCCCTGCCAATGCATTGTTCTTCTCAGACCATTTTAAATAAAATTGTAGAGACGCTTCTCAGGAACAACACACTATATTTCACTAGGATAGGCCTTACCATTGCTGAGATCTCATTGTGATCGGAAAGGTTAAAAAGGTCACGTACAGGTCAATGTTACTCAGTCTACAACTGCACCAAATCACCCGTCTTAATTCTTAAATTCAACAAGTTTCGTCAAATATCTAAAGATGGTGCTCAATTGGTGTGACATTTTCAGGGCTGATGTAGAACAAAGATAATTCAAATCAAAGTACAAATGTAATTAAAATGCAAATTAGCCAGTACAGAATACATAATTACAGTAATTTAAGCCCAATAATTGAAGTTAGGGTGGTTATACTAGTAACAAAGATTATTGCTTTATCAATTTGAAAACAATTTCTGAAATTACCTCCACAGCCTAACATACACAACACTTCTCACTAAGTCTGAACCGTAACACAGAAACCTACTAGTCTAATAACATAGCTTACTTCTAAGGTAGGCCTACACCCAAGTTGGGTTACATTGTAATGTTATTTTTGGTGTTGAGGAAAAACTGCAGAAAATAATTAGCCTAGGCACAGAAGAGAGAGTGAATTGCCTGATATGGGACACATTTTCAACACACTGGTATTTAGCCATGATTTTATTGATTGTAGGGCTATAGCCACTGAATTCTGGTAGTTTTTATTTGAAAGAAAACCATCAATCACAAAATTCACTGCAGGTACAATACAGCCAATGAAAGAGCTAAACTACATGAAAAGCACAACTTCAGCTAAATATATAACTTTATTTAAACTAACAAAAGATCAACAATTTGATAGAAAACAATGTGCAACAATAGCAAAGGCAGCCTGGAGAAAAACATAAAACACAACCAAACAACTTATTTTGGTCTATTCTAAGCACGTGTTCTGGGCCCGTAACATTAAACATTTTAGAGTAGGAGTGCTGATCTACGATCAGTTGAGCCTTCCAGATCATAATGAATAAGAGGGAGGGTACCTGATCCTAGATCAGGACTCTTACTCTGAGATGTCTTGTGAACAATGGCCCAGGTTTCTCCTCTCAGGCAGTGAACACATACAGGCCTCCTGCTCTCAGTCGGTGAAGACGTACAGCCGTCCAGAGGCGTTACCCCCCAGTAGAGCGTTCCTGGTGGGGTGGAAGGCTGTGACTGAGAGCACGGTGGTCATCTCTGGGTCCTGGAAGGAGTGCTGGAGCTGCCCACTCTCATGGAACACCTGGATAGAAAAGGATATACTTTATTGTCCCAGAGGAGAAAATTGTCTTGGACACAGTGCCCCTGTATACAAAATATATGAAACGTTACCCATACCATGCATAGCCACATAATCCATAACTTGTACACTGCCCTTACACATTCTGTTAGGGGAATAGTAACACGACCTCAGATCTTACTTATTGTTGTTGAGGTTCGATGATAGACGTGGGAACAAAGGAGTGCTTATACCTGGACTCTGCGAGGCTGCTGCATGCTGCCCACAACGAAGCAGTCGTCCCTCTTGGGGTCCCACATCGCCTGCAGCTTGGACAGCCAGCGCCCTGTGTACAAGTTCTGTCTGCAAAGAGGGACAAAGGAAATGGATTCATCAGCATTAAACAAAGACACTATTACAAAGACTCCTGGGTTTGCTGGCTGATGTCTATTGGTATAAAGCACACATAGTAGAAATAACAGCGGCATTGGAGAGTAAACCCATGCAAACAGCGGTTGTGGGATCTTTCCAATGTTTTTCTATTTCACCTTTATTTAACCAGGAGAGATAAAACACTATTTCTCAAGAGAGACCTGGTCAGTTTTGCTTTCTAAATGTGATAGTATAATGAATTTACTGGATGGAGGTCAGTAGCGGAGCTCTGGAGGTCAGTTCCGAGGTGTCGTAAATCCTGAAAAACAAAGTAAATTTAATTGCTAAACATTTCAAGTATTGGACAATAAGCTTAGTGTAACTTTTAAAACACTTATCGTAGCAAATAAGCAAATTATTTATTTGAACTTCATTGTCATTTAAAAAATGTTTTTTATCTCTTTACATATTTGAATGTGCTAACATCTTACTGTGGCATGCAGACTCACCTGATGTTGTTGTCTAGGCAGGTGGTCACTACTCTGTTGCCAGTGCCAGGAGAGAAGTAGGCACTTGAGATGCTCTTTGAGTGACCATAGAGCTGGGAGACTGGCTCGCTCCACGACGCCTTCAAACATCGAGCATCGTAAATGCTCACAATACTAGAGAAAAATCAAAACATCAATATCAGTTTTTGCAACATAAAAGATCAATGGATTTCCTTAATAGGACTATACTATAAGTAATAATTTTGTAAACTTGACAAAATGCATAAATCAACTTATTAAACCATAGGATTGTCGCAAGGCTTGTAGAGATTGCTTGCCATAATGACATGGGTCGACCTGATTGGCTGACATATTGCACATCATAGCACTGATTCCCATGTTGTACCTGTTCTCAGCCACCATGATGTACTGCTTCTGAACAGGGTGGACGTGAACACAGCGAACCGTCTTGGTATCCAGGCTATGGAGGGACTCATGAGAGGTTCTGAGTAAAAACCAGACAGACCAACATTAATAAGGCATTAGCAATAAGCTTTTGACTTATAACACAATGGCCAGTCCTTGAACAGAGAGAAAATCAAAACGATGTTACTTTACCCTGGAGTCCGCCTGTCAACAATGGCAACGTCTCCGTACCAGTCCCCGGTGACCAGCGTCGAACAGTCATGTGAAAGGAAGTCAAAGGTTCTCAAGCCATCCTTGATCCGATACACCTAATTGGAGAAAGGACAGAGATAACGTAACAAAGACCAAACAGGGAATCTAAAGTCTGATATGTGAGGTTCAATTCCATTTTATGTTGCTTTGGAAAAAACAGTTTGCTAAATGCCATATATTATCATCACTGTATTATGCATGGTACCTCATCAAAAACGGCTTTCTCCACGTCTGTGCTCCGTAGCGTCCCGTCGTAGCTGAGGGTCAACAGGTCTGTAGGATGCGACCTGGAGAACGCCATGCAGGCCACCGGCCGGACGTGTGGCTCAAATAGCAGCACGCCCTCATCCCCCATATCAGAGTCCTGAGGAAACAAACAGCAGCATGCCCTCATCCCCCATATCAGAGTCCTGAGGAAACAAACAGCAGCACGCCCTCATCCCCCATATCAGAGTCCTGAGGAAACAAACAGCAGCACGCCCTCATCCCCCATATCAGAGTCCTGAGGAAACAAACAGCAGCACGCCTACATCCCCCATATCAGAGTCCTGAGGAAACAAACAGCAGCACGCCCTCATCCCCCATATCAGAGTCCTGAGGAAACAAACAGCAGCACGCCCTCATCCCCCATATCAGAGTCATGAGGAAACAAACAGCAGCACGCCCTCATCCCCCATATCAGAGTCCTGAGGAAACAAACAGCAGCACGCCCTCATCCCCCATATCAGAGTCATGAGGAAACAAACAGCAGCACGCCCTCATCCCCCATATCAGAGTCCTGAGGAAACAAACAGCAGCACGCCCTCATCCCCCATATCAGAGTCCTGAGGAAACAAACAGCAGCAGGCCCTCATCCCCCATATCAGAGTCCTGAGGAAACAAACAGCAGCACGCCCTCATCCCCCATATCAGAGTCCTGAGGAAACAAACAGCAGTACGCCCTCATCCCCCATATCAGAGTCCTGAGGAAACAAACAGCAGCACGCCCTCATCCCCCATATCAGAGTCCTGAGGAAACAAACAGCAGCACGCCCTCATCCCCCATATCAGAGTCCTGAGGAAACAAACAGCAGTACGCCCACATCCCCCATATCAGAGTCCTGAGGAAACAAACAGCAGCACGCCCTCATCCCCCATATCAGAGTCCTGAGGAAACAAACAGCAGCACGCCCTCATCCCCCATATCAGAGTCCTGAGGAAACAAACAGCAGCACGCCCTCATCCCCCATATCAGAGTCATGAGGAAACAAACAGCAGCACGCCCTCATCCCCCATATCAGAGTCCTGAGGAAACAAACAGCAGCACGCCCTCATCCCCCATATCAGAGTCATGAGGAAACAAACAGCAGCACGCCCTCATCCCCCATATCAGAGTCCTGAGGAAACAAACAGCAGCACGCCCTCATCCCCCATATCAGAGTCCTGAGGAAACAAACAGCAGCAGGCCCTCATCCCCCATATCAGAGTCCTGAGGAAACAAACAGCAGCACGCCCTCATCCCCCATATCAGAGTCCTGAGGAAACAAACAGCAGTACGCCCTCATCCCCCATATCAGAGTCCTGAGGAAACAAACAGCAGCACGCCCTCATCCCCCATATCAGAGTCCTGAGGAAACAAATAGCAGCACGCCCACATCCCCCATATCAGAGTCCTGAGGAAACAAACAGCAGCACGCCCTCATCCCCCATATCAGAGTCCTGAGGAAACAAACAGCAGCATGCCCTCATCCCCCATATCAGAGTCCTGAGGAAACAAACAGCAGCACGCCCTCATCCCCCATATCAGAGTCCTGAGGAAACAAACAGCAGCACGCCCTCATCCCCCATATCAGAGTCATGAGGAAACAAACAGCAGCACGCCCTCATCCCCCATATCAGAGTCCTGAGGAAACAAACAGCAGCATGCCCTCATCCCCCATATCAGAGTCCTGAGGAAACAAACAGCAGCACGCCCTCATCCCCCATATCAGAGTCCTGAGGAAACAAACAGCAGCATGCCCTCATCCCCCATATCAGAGTCCTGAGGAAACAAACAGCAGCACGCCCTCATCCCCCATATCAGAGTCCTGAGGAAACAAACAGCAGCATGCCCTCATCCCCCATATCAGAGTCCTGAGGAAACAAACAGCAGCATGCCCTCATCCCCCATATCAGAGTCCTGAGGAAACAAACAGCAGCATGCCCTCATCCCCCATATCAGTGTCATGAGGAAACAAACAGCAGCATGCCCTCATCCCCCATATCAGAGTCATGAGGAAACAAACAGCAGCATGCCCTCATCCCCCATATCAGAGTCCTGAGGAAACAAACAGCAGCATGCCCTCATCCCCCATATCAGAGTCCTGAGGAAACAAACAGCAGCACGCCCTCATCCCCCATATCAGAGTCCTGAGGAAACAAACAGCAGCACGCCCTCATCCCCCATATCAGAGTCCTGAGGAAACAAACAGCAGCACGCCCTCATCCCCCATATCAGAGTCCTGAGGAAACAAACAGCAGCACGCCCTCATCCCCCATATCAGAGTCATGAGGAAACAAACAGCAGCACGCCCTCATCCCCCATATCAGAGTCATGAGGAAACAAACAGCAGCACGCCCTCATCCCCCATATCAGAGTCATGAGGAAACAAACAGCAGCACGCCCTCATCCCCCATATCAGAGTCATGAGGAAACAAACAGCAGCACGCCCTCATCCCCCATATCAGAGTCCTGAGGAAACAAACAGCAGCATGCCCTCATCCCCCATATCAGAGTCCTGAGGAAACAAACAGCAGCACGCCCTCATCCCCCATATCAGAGTCCTGAGGAAACAAACAGCAGCACGCCCTCATCCCCCATATCAGAGTCCTGAGGAAACAAACAGCAGCACGCCCTCATCCCCCATATCAGAGTCCTGAGGAAACAAACAGCAGCACGCCCTCATCCCCCATATCAGAGTCCTGAGGAAACAAACAGCAGCACGCCCTCATCCCCCATATCAGAGTCCTGAGGAAACAAACAGCAGCACGCCCTCATCCCCCATATCAGAGTCCTGAGGAAACAAACAGCAGCACGCCCTCATCCCCCATATCAGAGTCCTGAGGAAACAAACAGCAGCATGCCCTCATCCCCCATATCAGAGTCCTGAGGAAACAAACAGCAGCACGCCCTCATCCCCCATATCAGAGTCCTGAGGAAACAAACAGCAGCATGCCCTCATCCCCCATATCAGAGTCATGAGGAAACAAACAGCAGCATGCCCTCATCCCCCATATCAGAGTCATGAGGAAACAAACAGCAGCACGCCCTCATCCCCCATATCAGAGTCATGAGGAAACAAACAGCAGCACGCCCTCATCCCCCATATCAGAGTCCTGAGGAAACAAACAGCAGCATGCCATTGTCGTATTCACAACAACTGGGAACTCGGGGGAATAAATAAAAACTAGCTCCGACTTATTTTTGTTGTTGTTGATTTGAACGGTCATCCAACTCGGGCCTCTTTCTAGAGCTCCGACCTGGAGATCACTGATGTCATGATTTGACCTTTTATTTTTCTGAAGTTTCCAGTTGTTTTGAACACAGCAAGAGTCCTGAGGAAACAACAAAACGGCAGCACGACATCACCCATACCAGACTCCTGAAAGATCAACAAAAAACAAATAAGCCCAGTCACACATGAACTCTACGGCATCCAGCTTCACTGTGTGTGTGTGTGTGTACTCACGAGGTTCCACAGCCCCACTCCACCCAACTTGTCCCCAGCAGCCATGAGCAGACGACTGCTACACGGGTGGAAGGCAACAGAGCAGATACGACTCTTCACCACCTTAACTACTCCTCCAATCTCACTCAGCTCCATGCTCTTCAGAGTACTACGGTACCTGGAAACATATCCAATGTAAGGTCAGCCTGGCACAGGTTAGGGTTTTACACATCTTACCATTCAAATCAATACAGGATGTCCATCAAATAATACAAATATATACATTTGTCACAGAACGTTAAGAAAAAAGGCCAAATTCCTTAACATTCAAAATGAAACTCACTCTGCCAGACCCAACTCCTCCTTTTCTTCTTTGATTAAATCCTGTGGAATATTTCTTTGTTTTTTAAAGCTGCAAACAGTTATGCTGAACATAGGACTGAAGAGTTAGCCTGGTCCCAGATCTGTTTGTGCGGTCTTGCCAAATGTTATGGTCATTTTCATGCCAAATGAGTTGGCAAGATCGCACAAACAGATCTGGGACCGTGCTAGAGAAAAGTAGGTCATGGTGAACAAATGTGCAACCTCTGTCCACAGCTTGAGAAGCTCAGGTGGCAGTGAACTATCCTCCTCCATGTTGATTGGCTCCATACTAATGGGACCCTCTGGCTTCCTGGCACGTTCAATCTTTAGTAAATACACGTCAACATAAACAAACAAACCATTATCATGAGAAATAAAGTAGCGTTTCAAGATTAAAATGGAACAAATGTGAAAAGTAGGTTTTTCTGTGTAGTGAAGTACAATTTCTTAAAATAAGAGCATATCCTATTGGTCAGTTACTCACGTCGCATTTTGCTATTGGTCAGTCACTTACTCGTTCAGCTTCATAATAAATCCTGTGTGGTTCCGGGGGCAGGGGGAGTCGCTCTGCTTCCTTCTTCTGGATTCTCAAGGACTTGGTGCGAGGAGGCAGTATCTCTGTCCAGGCTACCTTACTGTAGTGAGCCAAGACATTAGTTACATTGTGTTAGAAACAGAAACGAGTCACACTGACATTCTCTATCCAAGCTGACCATAATAAATACATTCTGTATGCCATAAGTTACAGAAGCTCATATTGGCTTTATGTCCTAAAGGGATTAAGTACGTATAACGGAAGCTCATTCACTTTGTACTGAGACCAAATTCGACTGACCAATGTAAGTACATACACAGTACACAGGAAACATTGAAGTAAATATTTTCAGTCATTGGTACAAATATTGAATCTGTCATTACTTTAGTTTCTGTTTCTTGAGACCTCTCTGTGTTTTTTGTGGTTTCAAATCCTGCTTGGCCTATTGAGGAAACAATAATATATGTATTAATTTCACCACACAAGGAGTTCAGTAAAATATGCATAAGTAGATACCATTTAAACTCTGTTCTTCAACAAACTAACCTCAAGCAGTTTTATGGAGGACAGGAACACTTGGTTTTGTCTGATATTTTCCAACCGTTCCAATTCATATATCGATAAACTTCCAGGTTGTATCTGCAATGTGAAAACAAAGAGTAAAGTGAGATCACCAACAGGATTGTATTCATTCGTGCAGTTTTCAAAATGTCTCCTCTTGGACCCACAGACGTTTCACACTATTGTTATAGCCCTGAACTAGCTCACATGATCGCCTAAACAAGGGTCGTGTCCTCTGCTCAGATGTTGATGATGTATGCCACAACGCCTGGATCGGTATTTTACATATCAGCTAACCACAGAATACGTTGTTATAGCTATCTGGTGTCCGACGGCAGTCGATGATTTGGCACACAACCATTGGTTGATGCATGCAGCGTCTGAGCAGGGGAACATGACCATAGGCTTGATCATTTGTTGACAAGTTGAACCGTGTGTGCTAGCCCAGGAATAGTTCAAACACGTGGAATACCTGGGGGTCAACGAGGAGATGTTTGAAAACCTCTGCATTAGTCCACATGTAACATATGAACCTGGGTCTACCGCGGGAGAAACCAACATCTTGACCATTAGACCAAGAGGAAATTCTCTATTGGCACTAGCACCGACTGATTTTGAAGTCGCAGGTGGGGCTACCCATCACGTGACCATGAGCAACCATGACCGACTCAAGTCCGCTACAGTCACCCCCTTTGATCTCCTGCCCCACGACAGATCGGGCCCCACGTTGGGGATAAGAGCCTTTAGACCAAGAGGAAATCCCCCATTGGCCTGAAGGCTGAAATAGATTTTGAAGTCGCAGGCAGGGGCTACCCATCACGTGACCTTGAGCAACCATGACCGACTCATGTCCTCTACACATACGCCATAGCAAACATTTCGCAACGGAAAAGAAAAACAAGCCTTTTTTATTGGACAACTTGAGGTAGTCTCTCCCTGTTTCAATATTATACAATCAGTTCTCTTCCGTTTCGTGGCTAATGAAACATGACACCTAGGTTATTTGGCCTAAATACTGTGTGTAATGAACACTTACATCCTTGTCTTCCTTCTCTTTGACTTTTTCAATTCTTCCTTCCACTTTCAAAGGAAATGCTTTTCTCTGAGACAAATTGCATTTAATTGTAAAGTACTAGCATTGCCCAGTTATAGCCCATTATACACACAATTGAGACAAACAATCATGCATGCATACATTCATTGAACTTGCACACATTCATTGAACTTGCACTTTGGAGTTGCATCATGGATCAGTGGTCATCATATGGGTGGACACAGGTACCTTTCTTTTCATTCCTTGATTTTCTTTGAAGCTGGGATTTGGTACCAGTACCTCATCTGGGGTGAATTTCTTGGGTTTGCACCCCTCTTTTGCTGAATGGAGTACAGGGACACCATTCTCGGTGTTCGCTGGCTTCATTTCCTGCAATTTATGTTGGGATGCATTTCAATTTGGTAATGACTTAAACAGGTTTATAATTGATCATAAAGTTAGCACAGTGTTATCTTCAGCTAGATAGCTAGCTAGCCCCGACAATGCTGGAGGTCCGGGGAAGAATGCTAGTTAGGTGCCCAAGGAAACTTCAGGTGCACATGGGCGGGTAATTTACAATACTACAGTAAATGCGACTGCATTAAAAGTAACCTCAGAACCCGGAAACATATATCGCATGAGCGCTAGCAGAGACGAAGATGGGGCATCACTAGCTTCTATAACCACACAATTATAATATCCGCCCATTTCTACAATTTATCTTCTTAAAATGTGATTTTAAACCTAACCTTAATCATGGACTGCTAACCTCATACCTAACCTTAAAATGATGACCGAAAGCACATTTTTGTAGTAAATTTTGACTGTGGCTGTGGAATCTGACTGGAATCTAACTTTGTGGCTAAAGAAGCTAGTGGAAACCACGGATGGGCGAATAGACGGTCGTCAGTAGTTACTACAGCCACAAAGTCATAAAGGTCAATTCACCATAATTTCAGGTCATTTAATGCTTAAAAACAAAACACATGAATAAGACATTCGGCTACGGAAGTACTATTTCTTATCGATCTCAACAGTTTACGTCCAAAAACAAATGATGTGAAATGACGTAAACAAATACTGACTTACTGGCTAACTGCACTGGCTAGCATAGCTAACTGCACTGGCTAGCATAGCTAACGAACTAGCTACGGTCGCTGCGCACATGACATCGATGAACCACCAAAGGCAAAACCCCATTTCTGTTACAAATTGAGTGAAGGGCAGGTAGATGGTTTTTCGTGCTAAAAGTTGACCTTTAAAATCTTATTTTAAACCTAACATTAGCAGCAATGCTAACCTTAAATTAACAAAAAGTGAATAATTATTTTCATACATTTTTACGATATTGCCAATTCTGACAGTGCTATCTAGTGGAAACCCAAATAGTCAGCGATAGATCATCTTTGGCGCTAGTCAGCTGCTTCTAGATGTCTGTTGAGGAGAGACAAGTTAGATAAGACAAAGCATACTGGTCCTAGGTCTCGTTTTAGTACATTACAGTCATTGCAACCTACCATTTAATTGATCTCCACCCACCCAGGGCACCAGTCCATGCATAACTAACCCAATGATTGTACAACTGTACTTTACTATTTGTATTTTTGGCAACTTTTACTTAACTACATTCCTAAAGAAAAAATATACTTTTTACTCCATACATTTTCCCTGACACCCAAAAGTACTCGTTACATTTTGACAGGAAAATGGTCCAATTCACACACTTATCAAGTGAACATCCCAGGTCATCCACTCTGGTCTGGCAGACTCACTAAACACAAATGCTACGTTTGTAAATTGTGTGAGTGTGCCCTTGGGTATCCGTCAATAAAGGTTGAAGTATAAATTTATACACTTACTATTTATACTTAAGTACATCTTAGCAATTACATTTACTTTTGACACTTACGTATATTTAAAACCAAATACTTTGACTTTCACTTGGGTCATTTTCTATTAAGGTATCTTTGCTTTTACTCAAGTATGACAATTGAGTACTTTTTCCACCACTGGCTACCTGGGACATGAAACAGATAGATGGGAGGGCATACAGGCTGTCTGCGCAATTTGCCTAAATGGGTAATGGAAACGCTTCAAAAACTACATTTTTATTCGACAGACGTGACGTCATTACGTCCAGCTGTTTTAGTCGACACCCTAGCAGGCAATTGTCGCATCTATTTTCTACACGAACTCTAAATGTTGACAACAAAAAATATCACCGGACAAGTTAACGGAAACATAACTTGTGACTCACTAGCAATATTTCATGGGTAGTTGTATATGGATAGTTCTAAGCGATGGTCCTTAATCTTACCTGCAATATGTAGTACAATTTCACAAACGCGTTGGGAAGATTTGGTTCTTCCGAAACCATCAGGCAAACCGAGTCGCAGATACTTAGCTTGCAAGCTACGTCCGAACAGCTGTGTGTGTTTTCTTGAATCGTTTGGTTGATGTTTCCTGCACCACAGAAAACCCCTTTCCCGCCACCATGGTGTTTTGTAACAAACTCCTCCCCTTTGTTGTGCAAGATAATTCACAGCAGCTGATTGGTTATTATCTTTTTTATAACAGAGCAGACATCGCTTGGGGCACATTTGTTTATAAAAAATTAACCAGGGATCAATATAATTTTGCTTTTCGTGTGCCAATGGCTTTGGGGGTACAGCTCTTAGGAATATATATATATATATATAACACATGGAATCATGTAGTAACCAAAATAGTGTTTAAACAAATCAAAATATATTTTATATTTGAGATTCTTCAAAGTAGCCACCCTTTGCACACTCTTGGCATTCTCTCAACCAGCTTCATAAGGTAGTCACCTGCAATGCATTTCAATTAACAGGTATGCCTTTTTAAAAGTTAATTTGTGGAATTTCTTTCCTTCTTATTGCATTTTAGCCAATCAGTTGTGTTGTGACAAGGTATACAGAAGATAGCCCTATTTTGTAAAAGACCATGTCCATATTATGGCAAGAACAGCTCAAATAAGCAAAGTGAAATAACAGTCCATCATTACTTTAAAACATGAAGGTCAGTCAACCCTGAAAGTGCAGTCGCAAAAACCATCAAGCACTATGATGAAACTGGCTCTCATGAGGACTGCCACAGGAAAGAAAGACCCAGAGTTACTTCTGCTACAGAGGATAAGTTCATTAGTTACCAGCCTCAGAAATCGGCAATTAACTGCACCTCAGATTGCAGCCCAAATAAATGCTTCACAGAGTTCAAGTAACAGACACATCTCAACATCAACTGTTCAGAGGAGACTGCGTGAATCAGGCCTTCATGGTCGAATTGCTGCAAAGAAACCACTACTAAAGTACATCAATAAGAAGAGACTTGCTTGGGCCAAGAAACACAAGCAATGGACATTAGACTGGTGGAAATCTGTCCTTTGGTCTGAGAAGTCCAAATTTGAGATTTTTTTGGTTCCAACCGCCGTGTCTTTGTAAGACGCAGAGTAGGTGAATGGATGATCTCCCCATGTGTGGTTCCCACTGTGAAGCATGGAGAATGAGGTGTGATCGTGTAGGGGTGCTTTGCTGGTGACACTGTCTGTGATTTATTTAGAATTCAATGCACACTTAACCAGCAAGGCTACCACAGCATTCTGCAGCGATACGCCATCCCATCTGGTTTGCGCTTAGTGGGAATTTGTTTTTCAACAGGACAATGACCCAAAACACACCTCCAGGCTGTGTAAGGGCTATTTGACCAAGAAGGAGAGTGATGGAGTGCTGCATCAGATGACCTGGCCTCCACAATCACCCGAACTCAACCCAATTGAGATGGTTTTGGATGAGTTGGGCCGCAGAGTGAAGAAAAAGCACCCAACATGAAATCTGCATATGTGGGAACTTCTTCAAGACTGTTGGAAAAGCATTCCAGATGATTACCTCATGAAGCTGGTTGAGAGAATGCCAAGAGTGTGCAAAGCTGTTATCAAGGCAAAGGGTTGCTACTTTGAAGAATCTAAAATATATTTTGATTTGTTTAACACTTTTTTTGGTTACTATATTATTCCATATGTGTTATTTCATAGTTTGTCTTCACTATTATTCTACAATGTATAAAATAGTACAAATAAAGAAATGAGTAGGTGTGTCCAAACTTTTGACTGGTACTGTATATATATATATATTTTTTTACAAAACCACAAAACTACATGCAAAAAAAGTAACCCTCAGCAGCATCAGTCTAAAATACACAAAATATGCCTAGTACAAACCTCTAAAGAAAATATAACACTAACCAAAATGTCAAATCAGGAGAAGCTAAAATATTGGTGATGCTTTTGTGACAGTAGGCAACTACAGTACTAACTAGGATCTCTTACACACTCAAAACCAGAGCAATATGTTGCTACATAAGCACACGATTCAAAGACTCTCACTACCCAGTCATTGCCTACTAACTAACCTTGACTAGCCACATTTCATATACAGTACCAACCTTCATAATACGATCCAGTTATAATTAATTTAAAATAAAATGTAAAACTCACATTGTAACAGTATAACTACAGTTCTTAAAAACATGTCCATGCAAATAACACAGAGATGCCCACTCCTGTCCTCTGAATGAGAAAATGTATCCTGTTTTTCCTGAGTTCTCATACTGTAGCTGAAGACTCTGACTGTGGCCTTCTCTTCTTCTCTTCTGAGTTCCCGTTACATCACACTGGGGGGAGAGGATAAGAGGAGCAGGCTGCCAGTCCACACATGTTCCTCCCTCGTTCTATTAGGAAATATCTGAGGAGGAAATACAAAACAAGATATATTCTGTAAGCTATACCAAACAAATATAAACACAACATACACAATTTTCAAAGATTTATATAAGGAAATCAATCAACTTTAAATAAATTCATTAGGCCCTAATCTATGGATTTCACATGACTGGTAATACAGATATGCATCTCTAGGTCACAGATACCAAAAAAAAAAATAGGGGTGTGGATCAGAAATCTGGTATCTGGTGTGACCAACATTTGCATCATGCAGCGCGACAGATCTCATTCGAATAGAGTTGATCAGGCTGTTGATTGTGTCCTGTGGAATGTTGTCCCACTCCTCTACAATGGCTGTGTGAAGTTGCTGGATATTGGTGGGAACTGGAACACGCTGTCATACATGTCGATCCAGAGCATCCCAAACATGCTCAATTGGTGACATGTCTGGTGAGTATGCAGGCCATGGGACATTTTCCAGGAATTGTGTACAGATCCCTGCGACATGGGGTCATGCATTATCATGCTGACACATGAGTTGATGGCGGCGGATGAATGGGCCTCAGGATCTCGTCACGGTATTTCTGTGCATTCAAATTACCATCGATAAAATTCAATTGTATTTGTTGTCCGTAGCTTATGCCTGCCCATACCATAACCCCACCCCCACCATGGGGCACTCTGTTCACGTTGACATCAGCAAACCGCCCACACAACACCATACACGTGGTCTGCAGTTGTGTGGCAGGTTGGAAGTTCTGCCAAATTCTCTAAAACAATGTTGGAGGCGGTTTATGGTAGCGAAAAGAACATTAAATTCTCTGGCAACAGCTCTCGTGGACATTCCTGCAGTCAGCATGCCAATTGCACGCTCCCTCAAAACTATTACACTGAGCAAAAATACAAACGCATCTAGAGATCTAGAGATTCTGGGTTCGAGTCCAGGCTCTGTCGCAGCCGGCAGCGAACGGGAGACCCATGGGGCGGCACACAGTTGGCCCAGCGTCCTCCGGGTTAGGGAAGGGTTTGGCCGGCAGGGATGTCCTTGTCCCATCGCGCACTAGCGACTCCTGTGGCGGGCCTGGGAGCAGTGCACGCTGACACGGTCACCAGGTGTATGGTGTTTCCTCCGACACATTGGTGCAGCTGGCTTCCGGGTTAAGTGGGCATTGTGTCAAGAAGCAGTGCGGCTTGGTTGGGTTCTCAAGGCTCTCAACCTTTGCCTCTCCCGAGTCCGTACGGAAGTTGCAGTGATGAGATAAGACTAACTACCAATTGGATACCATGAAATTGGGGAGAAAAAGGGGTAAAAAAAGTAATAATAACAATAAATAAATAAATGCATCATGTAAAGTGTTGGTCCCATGTTTCATAAGATGAAGTAAAAAAAACCAGAAATGTTCCATATGCACAAAAAGCTTATTTCTCTCAAATTCTGTGCACAAATTTGTTTACATCCCTGTTAGTAAGAATTTATCCTTTGCCAAGATAATCTATCCACCTGACAGGTGTGGCATATCAAGAAGATGATTAAACAGCATGATCATTACACAGGTGCACCTTGTGCTGGGGACAATAAAAGGCCACTTTTTAAAATGTGAATTTTTGTTCAGTGTAATAGTTTTGAGGGAGCGTGCAATTGGCATGCTGGCTGCAATAATGTCTATGTAATGTACATCTGTCTGTAACATTATGATTGGCTGGGTGCGCCTGGCTGCCAAATGGGTGACCTATGCCCTCCAAGGCTGCACCCCTGCCCAGTCATGTGAAATCCATAGATTAGGGCCTAATGAATTTATTTCAATTGACTTATTTCCTAATATGAACTGTAACTCAGTAAAAACATAGAAATTGTTGCATGTTGTGTTTATACTTTTGTTCAGTATAATTTCACCCTAAAAGGAGATAGTCAGACAGCCATCTTGCAGTATAGGTGTCCTACAATGTCTGGGTGTTCAATAGCTGATCTGTGTTCATGAAGCATCTATATAGTTATCATTAGTAAAAAAAGGAAGTTCAACAGCACTGAATATTTTTTATGTATTTATGTGCCCCAGGAGTTTTTCACGATCCAATATGGAGTGCTATTCTTTTCACCATATCCCACTGCCAGTACAGCATGGTTCACATTGTCTGTAGTGTTCTTACACGTAGTGCTAGTACAAACAAAGAATACTTTATAAAACACATGGAGGACATGTTAATTCATTGTAATAGAGGGTCAAATGTGCAGTTTGTATACCTTATGTGAACGGCAAGGAGCTTTACAGCTCATGAAAGTCTTCTACTGCAACATTGTATGGCTCATAAGTACAGTCTTCTACCTTCCACACATTATTTGATAAGATTTGGAGGTTCACAATTCGATTCCCACAAAGCTCTTTAATCCTGCCACCCAACATTTATTGTCAAGTGGGAGTGATAAGGAACAACGGAGTGTACTGGGCTTACTCTCACCTGCTGTACACACCATCTTTGTAGTGGAGGAAATCATCAGTCACTTCATATCCAAAGCTGACTGGGTTCAGTCTGGCCACAGCATCAACCATGCCCTTTTCGTCATACTGTTATAGGGGGGAAGACAGAACAACATAGCAATTGCTGAACAAGAAAACAATGTTGAGGACAGATGCAGAGGTTGTAAAATGTTTAGTTTTAGTCTCTCACACTTGTTATGTTGACAACATCTTTCACGAAGGCAGCTGCCAACTCGGGCTTGAAATTGCAAGAGCCATCCTAAAAAAAGTAATTGGGATAAAGAAGTATATAGTGAGTAATCCAAACAAGTGAGTCATAAGGATTAAATACTAGTATAACACTGTTACTTGTGTTATTAACGTTTTCCTTTTTTACACTAAGAACGATTTAGAAATACATACATGTCCCGTGTAAGGATAGTCATCTTCGGTTATGAGTCCGTTGTTGTATCTAACATAGTCAAACGCCTGGCTTGGGAGTCCCCTGAAACCAATACATTAGAGTATCTGAATGATGTTTTTGTAGACAGATAGCTACAGTATGTATCAGGAGGCATAGAAGTCACATGCAGGACAGGAGTGATAAGCTCATGTGATTTTAAGATGGTACTGTAGGCTACCAACCCCATACATCCGTGATTGTTGAAGTCTTGAGCACAGTCCACCAGTTGCTGCTCAGACTGGAAAATATAGAATGATAACTCACAGATAAGGCTATTACCAACAACCATTCAACAACCAATTCAACTGCAGTAACCCATTTCTTTCTATTGTACCGCTTCATACGAAACCATACAGGGGAACATAGTAGGTTGACTGCCAAAAACAGTGTGAAACATAGTGTGACACCGTCGAAAATACAAGAGAAATAGGGCTAGTTCTCACCAGAAGTGGGAGTTTTCCAGTAGCTATAGCCGTAACAGACTCAAGACAGCCGGTAGTGGAGAAGGTCCAGCAGCTTCCACAATGACCCTTAGGACACAACATTAGCACACTCACTCAACATGATATCAACACAGCACAGTCATAAATGTATAGCTGCTTTTATCTTTTTCACTCGCCCGCAAACAGCAAATCCATCAGAAAATGACTTGGTCATGTTGTTGTGAATATACACTGCGTACAAAACATTATGAACACCTGCTCTTTCCATGACAGACTGACCAGGTGAATCCAGGTCAAAACTTTGATCCCTTGTAAAATCCACTTCAATCAGTGTAGATAAAGGGCAGGAGACAGGTTAAAGATGGATTTTTAAGCCTTGAGACATGGATTGTGTATGTGTGCCATTCGGAAGGTGAATTGGCAAGACAAAAGATTGAAGTTCCTTTGAACGGGGTGTGGTATTTGGTGCCAGGAGAAGTTTGTGTCACGCTCAACAGTTCCCCGTGTGTATCAAGAATGGTCCACCACCCAAAGGACATCCAGCCAGCTTGACACAACTGTGGAAAGCATTGGAGTCAACATGGGCCAGCATCCCTATGGAATGCTTTCGACACCTTGTAGAGTCCTTTACAGATGAATTGAGGCTGTTCTGAGGGGAAAAAAGGGGGGGTGCAACTCAATATTAGGAAGGTGTTCTTAATGTTTTGTACACTCAGTATATTTAGCCTTTGAGGGAAACGTAGTACCTGATATTTGACAGGTGACACATAGTTTCCCTTCTCTCTCCAGTCCACAGAACCAGGATATGGCCCATGGCTGCTGATGTGACTCCCTTTGGTGGCAGAGCAGTTCTGATGAAGATAAATGTAAGAACAGTTACTATTGATTAGGCTATCTCATATCAGGGAAGCTCGTAGACTTATAATTGGGGTTAACTACAGGATCACATTTTAGTAATTACATTTCACAGCTGTACCTGAGGTTCAGTCAGGAGGAAAGTCTTCCTAAACTCTGCAAAGCTCATGTCAGAAAACTGATTCAGTCCCACTGGGAAAAGGAAAGTTACAACATGTCAGAAAACTGATTCAGTCCCACTGGGAAAAGGAAAGTTACAACATGTCAGAAAACTGATTCAGTCCCACTGGGAAAAGGAAAGTTACAAGAGTTGTAAGATATCATACTTGTATGTATATAAAGCTATATTATGAATACATTGGGAGTTAAGTTGTGACTGGGAAAACAGGAAGAAATTGGCAAATAGTTTAAAATAAGTAAATGCATAGCCTACTTGAGAATGTGTGCTTCCCTGCATTATGATAGTCGATTCTCCTCTTATGCCCAGTGAAGATGTCCAGGCGATGGTAGTACTCCTCCAGAACATAGACTTTATTATACTGTAATAACAAAAACAGGTATAGGCAGTCAGTCAACTAAAGATGACAACCTCATACTGACAAGCAAATACATTTGAGGAAGGTCTTGGCCTACTGCTTTAATTTCTTACAGGAAGGAACAAGATGCCTGTGTGTACAGTAACTCTGGTATGTAGGCTACTGTATGTCATCTGCTTTCCTAAAAAATAACACGTGATGGATTTACATTGCAGCCTTTACAGTTTCACATACCTGTAACATCCATTGTTTGAAATGATATTCCTCTTTATTTTTTTAAAGAATAAAAACACAAACATGATCAGTTAGACCTATGATTTTGATGGTCACATTGAAACGGTCACTTATTTGTGCAATGGCAACATTGTAGGCTATAGCATGTTTCACTGCTGCATGTCTTATGCAATGTAATACGCTATAAATCAAATCAACGTTTATTTGTCACGTGTGCCGAATACAACAGGTGTAGAGACCTTACAGTGAAATGCTTACTTACAGGCTCTAACCAATAGTGCAAAAAAGGTATTATATAAACAATAGGTAAGTAAAGAAATAAAACAACAGTAAAAATACAGGCTATATACAGTAGCGAGGCTATAAAAGTAGCGAGGCAACATACATACACCAGTTAGTCAGGCTGATTGAGGTAGTATGTACAGGTAGATATGGTTAAAGTGACGATGCATATATGATGAACAGATTAGCCGTAGCGTATAAGAGGGGTTGGTGGGTGGCGGGACACAACGCAGATAGCCCGGTTAGCCAATGTGCGGGAGCACTGGTTGGTCGGCCCAATTGAGTTAGTATGTACATGAATGTATAGTTAAAGTGACGGGTGACGGGTTAAAGTGGTTTTTTCATTAGGCTTATTAAATACACTCTGGTCAACTGCCCAGATCAAGATCAGTAACATCATTTGTGAAGTTAACGGTCCACACAAAACCCGCTTTCACCTGCAGTGCACTGCATGGCTTGTTGCACTTGACTTTTAGTTTGTTCTTCCTCCACACGTCGATGTGTGCGTCCAAAGGGGATGCGGGATATCAACAACAAACAGATTAGGGGAGTTATGCTTACCTTCAGGTAAAAACAAGGGTGTTAAATTGGCTAAATGCAAAAATGCAAGAATAAAAGCAACAGTATACAGCGCCATACTTCCGCGTGTGTTTCGCAACCAATGCATCACATGACTTGAGTAACCAATCCATTTCATTCATGTGTCCTTGTGGCAGGGTCGGTTATCAACGTTTTTGTAAGCACCATGATGTGCCTAATTTCCCACCCCACATCAAAATAATTAACATCAAAGTCAAGAAAGTGTGCACTTACTGAGAAGATAAAAATACAATTGCAAGTATCACAGAATTATTAAAGGCCCAGTGCATTCAAAATTCAGTTTCCCCTGTGTTTTGCATCATATTGTTAAACAGCTGATGAAACTAACACTGTAAAGGTGTGAGAGAAAAAAAACTATCAGTGTTATTTCCTGATAGTTGCTTGTTGAAAATACAATCTACACAGGACCTTCTAATCAGCAGGTTTCAAAGGTGGAGTTTCAGGTTGTAAATTAGTTAATAGACCAATAACAAAGCTCTCTGCCAATAAAGGCTAGTTTTCAGTTCCCCCCCCCCCCCAACCCCCCCCACTCATGCCACTCCCAGACAGTCCTAGCAAAATTCTTGCTTGAGAATCTTTTTTCGTTGCTAAAAAGCTATTTAAGTTCTTCATCTTTTTTAACCATTTAATGGACAACTATTACAGTCTGGTAATTAATTGTTACCCAATTATTTAATATTTATATAAAAACGTCTGCATCGGGCCTTTAAAATTGTAGATTAGAACTTTACACACCTTTATACACTGCCACACATTCATATTTTTCAGGCAGTTAAAATAAAGACTATTGTCATACAACTGTAGTGATTATTAAAAATTCACAGTCCACAGCCCTGAACATAATACATCTCTAACTCTGTGTGTGTCCTTCTGTCAGTCCTTTCTTCGGGTCAATGATGAATCATTTAAAATGGAAAATTATTGCTTGCAGAATTTTTTTAATTTTTTAAATAAAAATGTCATGTTCAGCTCATATGGTTTAAACTTTTTAAACTTGGCCACAAGAGGACAGTGCACTCCTTATAAACCAGAGCCTGCTATGAGAGATCAGTCCTGTAGATGGCAGTATAATATCACTGCAAAACTGATATGATGGAACTGAAAAGAGCAACGGTGTCTTCTGCAACAGAGCCACTCCCAATTACGTATACATATTAACATTGCTCTTCTCTCTCCAACTCAGCTGTGGAGTGGAAGGTAATTGTGTTAATGCAGAACCCTAGATAGTCAGTCATTATCACCTCCTCTTCAAATATGGTGAGCTACAGGTAAACAGTGCCTTCGTAAAGTATTCAGACCCCTTGATTTTTTCCACATTCTGTTATGTTACAGCCTTATTCTAAAATGGATAAAAATTAAATAAAATCATCAACCTGCACACAATACCACATAATGACATCGCAAAAATAGGCTTTTAGACATTTTTGCTAATTTATATATTTTTTTAAATAACGTCATTATGACATTTACATAAGTATTCAGAACCTTTACTCAGCACTTCCTTGAAGCACTTTTGGCAGCGGTTACAGCCTCAAGTCTTCTTGGGTATGACGCTACAAGCTTGGCACACCTGTATTGGGGAGTTTCTCCCATTCTTCTCTGCAGATCCTCTAAAGCTCTTTCAGGTTGGATGGGGAGTGTCGGTGCACAGCTATTTTCAGGTCTCTCCAGAGATGTACGGTGGGGTTACAGTCTGGGCTCTGGCTGGGCCACTCAAGGACATTCAGAGACCTGTCCTGAAGCCACTCCTGTGTTGTCTTGGCTATGTTCTTAGGGTCATTGACCTGTTGGAAGGTGAACTTTCACCTCAGTCTGAGGTCCTGAACACTCTGGAGCAGGTTTTCATCAAGGATCTCTCTGTACTTTGTTCCATTCATCTTTCCCTCAATTCTGACTAGTCTCCCAGTCCCTGCCTCTGAAAAACATCCCCACAGCATGATGCTTTCACCACCTTACTTCACCGTAGGGATGGTGCCAGGTTTCCAACAGACTTGGCATTCAGGCCAAATAGTTCAATCTTGGTTTCATCAGACCAGAGAATCTTGTTTCTCATGTTCTGAGTCCAATAAGTGCCTTTTGGCAAACTCCAAGCCGGCTATCATGTGTCTTTTACTGAGGAGTGGCTTCTGTCTGGCCACTCTACCATAAAGGCCTGATTGGTGGAGTGCTGCAGAGATGGTTGTCCTGGAAGGTTCTCCCATCTCCACACAGGAAATCTGTCACAGGGACCAGCGGCCAGCTCTAAGAAGAGTCTTGGTGGCTCCAAACTTCTTTCATTTAAGAATGATGGAGAACACTGTGTTCTTGGGGACCTTCAATGCTGCAGAAATGTTTTGGTACCCTTCCCCAGATCTGTGCCTTGACACAATCCTGTCTCGGAGCTCTACGGACAATTCCTTCGACCTCATGGCTTGGTTTTTGCTCTGACATGCACTGTCAACTGTGGGACCTTATATAGACAGGTGTGTGCCTTTCCAAATTATGTTCAATCAATTGAATTTACCACAGGTGGACTCCAATCAAGTTGTAGAAACATCTCAAGGATGATCAATGGAAACCTGTTTTTGCTTTGTCATTATGGGGTATTGTGTGTAGATTGATGAGGAAAAATATGGATTTAAACAATTTTAGAATAAGGCTATGACGTAACAAAATGTGGAAAAAGTAAATGGGCCTGAATACCTTCTGAATGCACTGTATATCACCATGCTGATGCACCATGCTAGTACAACGAGCTGTGTGTTCATCCCTATAGCCTACCTATGGACAGTGCTAGTACACTGGAGGTCATCAACATCTAAAATATCAATAAATAAGGATTGTTGCCAGGAGCAGACATAGAAAGGATGAACAGAGTCACACACACACACACACACTCACACTCACACTCACACTCACACTCACACTCACACTCACACTCACACTCACACACACAGCTGTACTGTATATGGTTCATCATTAGTATGATCAGTGAGTGTGTTATCTGTAGTTGTCTCCCTGTTGGCCCGTGCACTTTAATATTTCATCACTCTGTGTGTGTGTGTGTGTGTGTGTGTGTGTGTGTGTGTGTGTGTGTGTGTGTGTGTGTGTGTGTGTGTGTGTGTGTGTGTGTGTGTGTGTGTGTGTGTGTGTGTGTGTGTGTGTGTGTCTGTGGATTTTTGACCAACTGGAGACATTTTGTTGGTCCCCACAAGGTCAAATTATATTTCTAGGGGGTTTAGGGTTAAGGTTAGAATTAGTGTTATGGTTAGAATTAGGGTTAAGGTTAGGAGCTAGGGTTAACTTTAGGTTTTTGGGTTAAGGTTACAGGTTAGGGAAAATAGGATTTTGAATGGAACTGAATTGTGTGTCTCCACAAGGTCAGTTATACAAGACTATGTGTGTTTGTGGTTGTGACAGTTTAGGGTTTGCATTAGTGAAGGAGAGATGAGGCCTGGGGGAAAATAACACTGTAAATCAGCCAGCCCATCCTGTCTCTCTCTCTCTCTCTGTCTCAACCCCCTACAGAGAGAAAGGAAGGGAATATCCAGCAAAGTGAATGGAGGATGTGCTTGCTATGCTGCTCCTTGCATCAGTCTGGTTAAAGGACAGTCAGTCGTACTAATGACCAACTCATACTGAAGCAGGGAGGCTATGGACTGTCCCAAATCACACCCTATTCCAATGGTTTGCACTATTTCAGACCCACATAGGCCAGTGTTCTTCATTCCTGGGCCTGCAGAGCCACATGGCACGCCCACTCTACAAGGTGTCGAAAGCGTTCCATAGGGATGCTGACCCATGTTGACTCCAATGCTTCCCACATTTGTCACAATTTGGCTGGATGTCTATTGGGCGGTGGACCATTCTTGATACACATGGGAAACTGTTGAGCATTAAAAACCCAGCAGCGTTGCAGTTCTTGTCCCAAACGGGTACGCCTGTGGCCTGGCACCTACTACCATACCTCGTTCAAAGGCACTTACATTTTTAGTCTTGCCCATTCACCCGCTGAATGGTACACATACTGTGCACAATCCATGTCTTAATGGTCTCAAGACTTAAATATCCTTCTTTAACCTGTCTCCCCTTCATCTACACCGATTGCAGTGGATTTAATGAGTTACATCAATAACGGATCATAGCTTTCAACCGGATTCACCTGGTCAGTCTATGTTAAAGAAAGAGTGTTCTTAATGTTTTGTATAGTCAATGTGTATGTACAATATATTTTTCTGATGATAAATTAACTTCTTATGGCTGCAAGGCAAAGTGTTGAGTAGCCAGTGAAATCGTGCCCATTTCAAACGGCCTCCTACTCAAATCTTGCTCGTACAATATGAATATTATTATTCTTTTTGGATAGAAAACACTTTCTAGTTTCTAAAACAGTTGGAATTATTTCTCTGAGTGAAACAGAAGTCCTTCTGCAGCACTTTTCCTGACCAGGAAGTGAAATGTCAGAAATCGATGCTCTTTTCAACTTGATGCCTATACATGGTCTTGACACTTAGGAGTCTGCTGACACTCTATACGCCTTCCTATTGGTGTAAAGAGGATGTCAGAGAAGAAATTTTTGTGCTCATCTTGTTCTGTGGTGGAAAAAAACCTATTTCTTTGACGTGACCGTCCACTTCCGGTACTCTGAAGGAAGTGGGATTGACTTCTGTTTTGCCTTCGTAACGAACGGCTAACATCTCCGGCTCGAATTTTTTTTGATACATGTGACCATATCATCGTAATGTATGTTTTTTCAATATAGTTTAATCAGATTATTGAAACTTTATTCGGGAGTTTTGCCGTGTTCCGTCCTCTGACTGTGTTTACGTTGGAGAAATTTATGCCATCGGCTAGTGCCAATGCTAATTGAAGAGGGAAATTTGCCATTCTGAATCGAAACAACGACTCATCTGGACAGAGGACACCTTCTTCAACATTCTGATGAAAGATCAGCAAAAGTAAGACCCATTTTATGATGTTATTTCATATATCTGTCGTGCATGTGAACTGGCCGTGGGCGCCCAATTGTGTCTGTCTATTGTAGCTACGCTAATATAGCGATACATTTTGTTTTCGCTGTAAAACATTTAATAAATCGGAAATATTGTTTGGAATCACAAGATGCCTGTCTTTCAATTGCTGCAGACTATGTATTTTTCAGAAATGTTTTATGATGAGTAATTAGCTATTTGACGTTGGTGTCTGTAAATATTATGGCTGCTTTCGGTGCAATTTCGGATTGTAGCTGAAATGTAAACTATGGTTTATACATGAAATATGCAAATTTTTCGAACAAAACATATGCTATACAATAAATATGTTATCAGACTGTCATCTGATGAATTTGTTTCTTGGTTAGTGGCTATTTATATCTTTATTTGGTCGAATTTGTGATAGCACCTGATGGAGTAAGAAACTGATGGAGTTAGAAAAGTTGTGTCTTTTGCTAACGTGGTTAGCTAATAGATTTACAAAGATCTGTCAGCAGTATTTTGTGAAAGGGGGCACACTGACTGGACCCTCCCCCCCCCCCTAGAGCAAAGATATGCTAGGCAGGACGCTAGTGCATGTAATGTATGCAGACAATATTGTCAGTGGAAGAGGATAGAGTGTCAAGTGACATACACAACGTTTGATTTGATTTTAGCTGCCGGCGATGAGCAGGACTCCCAGGAGGTATGTTTTTAAATTAATTTGATCAAGGTATGTGGCCTGTTGGGGTGGCAGGTAGCCTAGTGGTTAGAGCGTTGGAGTAGTATCCAAAAGGTTGCAAGATCGAATCCCTGAGCTAACAAGGTAAAAATCTGTTGTTCTGCCCCTGAACAAGGCAGTTAACCCACTGTTCCTAGGCCGTCATTGAAAAAAATAATTTGTTCTTAACTGACTTGCCTAGTTAAATAAAGGTAAAATAAAAAATGGATTCCTTCTTGATGAATAAATAAAACAGAAATGTTTTGTTGTTTCTCTGTAATACTAGCCACCTAGCAATTGTATTATGTTTGCTTTAGTTAGCCAGCTAGAAAATACTTTAGTTAGCCAGCTAGAAAATACTTTAGTTCGTGTCTCTCACAGCTACCGTCACAAATAGCACCGAAGCAGCCAGAGTAATTACAGACACCAACGTGATATACCTAAATACTCATCATAAAACATTTCTGAAAAATACATGATGTACAGCAAATGAAAGACAAGCATCTTGTGAATCCAGCCAATATTTCCGATTTCTTAAGTGTTTTACAGCGAAAACACAATATAGCATTATATTAGCTTACCACAATAGCCAGAAACACAAGCCATTTACCAGCAGCAAAAGTTAGCGATCGTAACAAACCAGCAAAAGATATATAATTTTTGACTAACCTTGATAAGCTTCATCAGATGACAGTCCTATAACATCAGGTTATACATACACTTATGTTTTGTTCGAAAATGTGCATATTTAGAGCTGAAATCAGTGGTTATACATTGTGCTAACGTAGCATCTTTTTCCCACAACGTCCGGATATTTTTCTGACACTCACATATTCTGACCAAATAACTATTCATAAACATTACTAAAAAATACATGTTGTATAGGAAATGATAGATACACTAGTTCTTAATGCAATCGCTGTGTTAGAATTCTAAAAATAACTTCATTACGACATGCAGTTTACGTTATGGCGAGAGCGTGCCCAAAATCTGGGCGCAAACTACTAGTTCACATGTTCGACAGATATATGAAATAGCATCATAAAATGGGTCCTACTTTTGATGATCTTCCATCAGAATGTTGTACAAGGGGTCCTTTGTCGGGAACAATCGTTGAAGTGCATGTATACTAATAAATATCAAGCACATTTATAGGCAGGCCCTAGAACAGAGCATCGATTTCAGATTTTCCACTTCCTGTCAGGAAGTTTGCTGCAAAATGAGTTCTGTTTTACTCACAGATATAATTCAAACGGTTTTAGAAACTAGAGAGTGTTTTCTATCCAATAGTAATAATAATATGCATATTGTACGAGCAAGAATTGAGTACGAGGCCGTTTGAAATGGGCACCTTTTATCCAGGCTACTCAATACTGCCCCTGCAGCCCAAACAGGTTTTAAGAGAGAGCGAGACGGAGACGGAGAGAGAGAGGGGTTGAGAGAGAAAGAATGGGCTGAGAGAAAGAGGGATTGAAATAGAGAGAAAGTGAACAAGCCATTGAGTGAGAGAGGTGAGTTTGGGTTAAGGGGTTAACTTGCAAAACTATACTTTGGTGGAAGACAGTTACACTCAAAGGATGGTTTTGGGTGTGATGTGGTATGATATACTGGATATTAATGATGTTTATGTTTGACTATTATGTGCAGTACCTCCACATCTTGCCCCTTTCTTTTCTAGCTCACCCCATCGTCCTCTTGCTCTCGTTCTTTCACCCATTCTCCTCTCTCTCACACCCCATCTCTCTCCCCTTCAGCTCACCCCTCTCCCCTGCCTCTCACCTTCCTTTCACTGTCACCTTTCTGGCCTTCAGATCAACTGTCTCTTCCCTGCCTCTCAACCTCTCTCTCTCCTCTCACCTCTCTCACCTTCCTCCCTCTCAACCCTCTCACCTCTCTCCCCCCTCCTCCTTCTCTTCCCCTCTCAACCCTCTCACCCCTCTCTTCCCCTCTCAACCCTCTCACCCCTCTCTTCCCCTCTCACCTCTCTCACCTCTCTCTCTCCCCTCCAGTCCCACTGGACTGTGTATATTGTATCTGAGAGGAATGAAAGCCAAGAGGCTGTACTACATAAGCTTTATCCTTATTGCCTTCGACTCACTGCTGAGCTTTTCTTTGCCAAGAGAATGTTCAGTTTACTGGTTTTCCTCTGCCAAGATAATGTTTGTAGGTGCAGTCAGGTATTCAGACTCAATGGTTCTTCAGGTAGCCAACCAACTTCATATCCCGGGTTGTTCTGTACATATTGTATTGTAGGCTACACAAGCACTTTAAATTTGTGGATTCGGCCATTTCAGTCACACCCATCGCTGACAGGTGTATAAAATCGAGCACACAGCCATGCAATCTCCATAGGAAAACATTGGCAGTGGAATGACCCGTATTGAATAGCTCAGTGACTTTCAACGTGGCACCTGCATAGGATGCCACCTTTCCAACAAGTCAGTTCGTCAAGCTGCCCCGGTCAATTGTAAGTGTTGTTATTGTGAAGTGGAAACGCCTAGGAGCAACAATGGCTCTGCCGCGAAGTGGTAGGCCATACAAGCTCACAGAACAGGACTGCCGAGTGCTGAAGCGAGTAGCATGTAAAAATCGTCTATCCTCGATTGCAACACTCACTACTGAGTTCCAAACTGCCTCTGGAAACAATGTCAGCACAAGAACTGTTCGTCGGGAGCTTCATGAAATGGGTTTCCATGGCTGAGCAGCCGCACACAGTCCTGAGATCACCATACGCAATGCCAAGCGACAACTGGAGTAGTGTAAAGCTCGCCGCCATGGAATCTGGAGCAGTGGGAACGCGTTCTCTGGAGTAATGTATCACGCTTCACCATCTGGCAGTCCAATGGACGAATCTGGGTTTGGTGGATACAAGGAGAACGCTACCTGCCTGAATGCATAGTGCCAATCGTAAAGGTAGGTAGAGGAGGAATAATGGTCTGGGGCTTTTATATGGTTTGGGCTAGGCCCCTTAGTTCCAGTGAAGGGAAACTACAGCATGCAATGACATTCTAGATTATTCTGTGCTTCCAACTTTGTGGCAACTGTGGTGGCATATTTCTGCTTTACCAAATGAGGAGAGTTACAAACTTCGCACACCAGTCAGAGTTATACTTAAACTACATCTTTAATAACAAGAGCTTTGCAATAGCCTTTTTGACTTTCAATGATGCGCCATCTCTAATGAACCATTGAAAGTGACAACAGAAAAGTACAAAGATCTTTTATAGCCAAGATACACCCCTCTCAACCTACATGACGAACCACATATCTTAGGAACAGTTCATAAAGGGACTTTATAATTGAGAAAGAAGTATCCCTTAGCCAGATAACATTTACTATAAATTATCGTTCAGTTTGGTCCCTAAGACGAGGTTCTAATCCCGTTCCTGGTACTTCACAGCACAAAAACATTACCTCATGTTATCTGTAATGCTCTTTAGGTTTTATCACCCAAAGACATAGTAAATCTCCTCTGTCAGTGCTATCTCATAGAGGCCCATCCTCAGTGGAACACACACACAATAGTTAACAGATTTCTCTATTCTGTCAAATAAAACAACCATTATAATGCAATACAAGCATTATAACATAATCTTGCAATTTTCCACGACACAACACTTTCCTGTTTCAGCTTGACACTGCCCCCGTGAACAAAGCGATGTTAATACAGAAATGGTTTTCTGAGATCGGTGTGGAAGATTTTAACTGGCCTGCACAGAGCCCTGACCTCAACCCCATCGAACACCTTTGAGATGAATTGGAACACCGACTGCGAGCCAAGCCTAATCGCCCCAAATCAGTGCCCGACCTCACTAATGCTCTAATGCTCTCCGCAGCAATGTTCCAACATCTAGTGGAAAGCCTTCCCAGAAGAGTGGAGGCTGTTTATAGCAGCAAAGGGGGGAGAAAATCCATTTTAATGCCCATGATTTTGGAATGAGATGTTCGATGAGCATGTAGTGTATGTCTCTCTGTCTCGCTGTCTCTCTCCCTTCCTTAAAAAGCCTGGTGTTACCACAGCTCAGCTGATCACGTTAGATCAATGGTTGGGACAAAGAGCAGTGGTGAGGTGTGTGCAGTCAGGTTATCACACGTCACATAAAACACACACACTGATGCACGCTTGGACACCAACACACACACATAAGCGCATGCACACACACACACACACACACACACACTCATTTACGGTTGTAGGCAGACACCGTGGGTCTCACAGTCCACAGAACCCACCTGGTTCCCTCTGTTCGTGTCTCTCCCTCTCTCTCCCTGTCTCGCTCTCCCTGTCTCTCTGTGTGTTTCTGTGTCTCTCTCTCTGTTTGTCTCTCTCCGTGTCTCTCTCTCTCTCTCTTACTACAAGCCTTTCTGGGAATTCTTTCTGATTATAATGCATGTATCCAATACCATTATTTCTATTTGAAGACCACTATAATGCATGATACATTAACTTTTTCCATGTCATTTAAGATTGAGAGGGATAGTTGACTTTTCCAACAAGGTTGACTTAAGTATCTTGCTTGTATACTAACGCCTAACCGTAGCCCTAGGCCTACCCCTAACTCTAAATTTAACCCTACACCCTCTTCCCCTCACCAACAGTAATGATGCAGTGAGGAGTTTTCCTCCTCCCACACTAATGATGTACAGCACAGTAGTTATGAGCCAGCCATCCAGAGAGACATTTCTCATCCTCTCCCCTGACAGGGGGTTGCATTAGCAATGCCAACCGCTGCAGATACCTCACCTATACGTGCGTGGCAGCCATTTTCCATCCGGCATTCTGCTTCTTATTTGTCATTCATCAGGAAGAGGCAAGGATACCCTGTCTGGGTGTTTATTACGTCTGCAACGCCCAGCCATAAATGCAGACAGCTTTGTCATTCACCACTACTAATAAGTAATGCAATGACACCGGGACACTGCTTTATAAGGAAAGAAATGCTCAACACAGCAGCGTCTCCACGGCCCAGGGTCAATGCAGCGATAAGAACAGTCTCAAATGAGACTTTATTTATATAACTAGCAGCTTACGTATGTAAACAGTGTCTAGAGCAGTAAAAATAAATGTTTTGTCATACCCATGGTATACGGTCTGATATACCATG
>NC_052336.1:3737540-3787325 GCF_016432855.1 Salvelinus namaycush
CTTGCCCTTCCCACCCCTCTCTCCTCTCCCCTTGCCCTTCCCACCCCTCTCTCCTCTCCCTTCCCTTCCCACTCCTCTCTCCTCTCCCCTTTCCCTTCCCACCCCTCTCTCCTCTCCACTTTCCCTTTCCACCCCTCTCTCCTCTCCCCTTCCCCTTCCCACCCCTCTATCCTCTCTCCTCTCCCCTTTCCCTTGCCACCCCTCTCTCCTCTCCCCTTGCCCTTCCCACCCCTCTCTCCTCTCCCCTTTCCCTTCCCACCCCTCTCTCCTCTCCCCTTTCCCTTTCCACCCCTCTCTCCTCTCCCCTTTCCCTTTCCACCCCTCTCTCCTCTCCACTTTCCCTTTCCACCCCTCTCTCCTCTCCCCTTTCCCTTCCCACCCCTCTATCCTCTCTCCTCTCCCCTTTCCCTTGCCACCCCTCTCTCCTCTCCCCTTTCCCTTCCCACCCCTCTATCCTCTCTCCTCTCCCCTTGCCCTTCCCACCCCTCTCTCCTCTCCCCTTTCCCTTCCCACCCCTCTCTCCTCTCCCCGTTCCCTTTCCACCCCTCTCTCCTCTCCCCTTTCCCTTTCCATCACTCTCTCCTCTCCACTTTCCCTTTCCACCCCTCTCTCCTCTCCCCTTTCCCTTCCCCCCCCCCTCTCCTCTCCCCTTTCCATTCCCACCCCTCTCTCCTCTGCCTCTTCCCTTTCCACCCCTCTCTCCTCTCCCCTTTCCCTTCCCACCCCTCTCTCCTCTCCCCTTTCCCTTTCCACCCCTCTCTCCTCTCCCCTTTCCCTTTCCATCCCTCTCTCCTCTCCACTTTCCCTTTCCACCCCTCTCTCCTCTCCCCTTTCCCTTCCCACCCCTCTATCCTCTCTCCTCTCCCCTTTCCCTTGCCACCCCTCTCTCCTCTCCCCTTTCCCTTTCCACCCCTCTCTCCTCTCTCCTCTCCCCTTTCCCTTCCCACCCCTCTCTCCTCTCCCCTTTCCCTTGCCACCCCTCTCTCCTCTCCCCTTTCCCTTCCCACCCCTCTATCCTCTCCCTCTCCATTTCCCCTCCTCATTACTCCCACAACTGACACTTCCCCCCTTTCCCACCTGCCTTCCATACTCTCTGTGGACCTATCACATAGGGTCTCAGTTAGCACACCTACGTCGGCCAGCCCCTCCTCCCCTCATCCCCTCATCCCCTCACCCCCTCATCGCCTGGCCCCATCACCTAGCTTCGTTGACTTTACTGGCTGAATTTATTGTCGTTGTTTTTGGTTGTGTGACAGAGCACAAAGGAAAGTACCTCCAGATGGTTTGTGCCTCCAGATGGTTTGTTTGCTCTGTGTGTGTGTGTGTGTGTGTGTGTGTGTGTGTGTGTGTGTGTGTGTGTGTGTGTGTGTGTGTGTGTGTGTGTGTGTGTGTGTGTGTGTGTGTGTGTGTGTGTGTGTGTGTGTGTGTGTGTGTGTGTGTGCGTGTATGTGTGCGTGCGTGCGTGCGTGTTAAGTTTTCCTGCCCTCTGTATCACAGCACTGTATATGAGTTCTGATGGGAAGAGACAGCTTTCCCACACAGTTCATTAACGGGCCCATGAATCACACACACACACTCAAACACACACCTTGTTTTGTGTTTCCTTTGTAGGGTTAGGGACCAACAGATTACGTGATGGATGTCCTCACTGCATGAAGAGACACACACACTGGACACGTGTGTGGAGGACTGGGAAACAGCTTCGAAATGAAGCTCCTAAAGGAAACAGCAGACGGAACACATAATCAGAGCTGACATGTTACTGTGGAGGAAACAGGAAAAGCCTACTCCCGGGTGTTTGTGTGCGTGTTAGGGCATAGGTCACAGGGAAAGTCTACTCCAGGGAAGGTGTGTGTGATTGATATGAGGAGATGTGTTCTGTGAGCAGAAGCACTCAGAAGATCCCACATTAATGTTACACTTACTACTACTACGAGAGAGAGAGAGAGAGAGGTGGTAGGAATTAGGGCTTAGGTCCTAGGGAGGGAGAGAGAGAGGTAGAGTAGTGGTAGGAATTAGGGCTTAGGTCCTAGGGAGGTAGAGAGAGAGAGAGGTAGAGTAGAGTAGTGGTAAGAATTAGGGCTTAGGTCCTAGGGAGGTAGAGAGAGAGAGAGAGGTAGATTAGAGTAGAGTAGTGGTAAGAACTAGGACTTAGGTCCTAGGGAGGGAGAGAGAGAGGTAGAGTAGTGGTAGGAATTAGGGCTTAGGTCCTAGGGAGGTAGAGAGAGAGAGAGAGGTAGAGTAGAGTAGTGGTAAGAATTAGGGCTTAGGTCCTAGGGAGGTAGAGAGAGAGAGAGAGGTAGATTAGAGTAGAGTAGTGGTAAGAATTAGGACTTAGGTCCTAGGGAGGTAGAGAGAGAGGTAGAGTAGAGTAGAGTAGTGGTAAGAATTAGGGCTTAGGTCCTAGGGAGGTAGAGAGAGAGAGAAAGGTAGATTAGAGTAGAGTAGTGGTAAGAACTAGGACTTAGGTCCTAGGGAGGTAGAGAGAGAGAGAGAGGTAGAGTAGAGTAGAGTAGTGGTAAGAATTAGGGCTTAGGTCCTAGGGAGGTAGAGAGAGAGAGAGGTAGAGTAGAGTAGAGTAGTGGTAAGAATTAGGGCTTAGGTCCTAGGGAGGTAGAGAGAGAGAGAGAGGTAGATTAGAGTAGAGTAGTGGTAAGAATTACGACTTAGGTCCTAGGGAGGTAGAGAGAGAGAGAGGTAGAGTAGAGTAGTGACAAGAATTAGGGCTTAGGTCCTAGGGAGGTAGAGAGAGAGAGAGGTAGAGTAGAGTAGTGATAGGAATTAGGGCTTAGGTCCTAGGGAGGTAGAGAGAAAGAGGTAGAGTAGAGTAGAGGTAGGAATTAGGGCTTAGGTTCTAGGGAGCTGCTGTCCTGCTAATTTTATCCTCTGCTTTTGACACTTAATTGAACCTGATTGCTCCTAGTGAAAACTCTGATGCTGTTTGGAAGGGAAGAATGATAACACACTGTGTCTCCCTGTGTCTCCTTCAGACCCAAGATGCCCATGGGGGATAGAGTGGTTGGAAGTCAGAGGTAAGGGGATAGGGATAGGAAGTCAAGTTTTAGCATGCTGGGTGTGGTGCCATAACTCTGAAGGTCAAGTGATTGATCCTAACAGAGCTGATCCATTGATCAGAGAGACTGAAATAGTCTGACCCCTCTCCTCCATTTCCTTTAGGACACACACACACACACACACACACACACACACACACACACACACACACACACACACACACACACACACACACACACACACACACACACACACACACACACACACACACACACACACACACTCTCTCTCTCTCTCTCTCTCTCTCTCTCTCTCTCTCTCTCTCCCCCTTAGGACCTGTGGTGCACCGATCAGAAGTCTGTCTGCCCTCATTGGTCCCACTATTGACAGGAAGTCAGGTTATAGCATGCGTATGTGTATTTTTTCTGTATGTGTGTGTGTTAGGATAGCGGCCTATTTATTTACGGTGGGGCACCAACAGTTCAGACGGAATCAGGTGGTGATGATGAAGATTGGATCCGGAGTTTGTATTTACAGGAATGTAAAGATGAAAAAAAATGTTTAAATAGCTGACAAAACTAATGAACTTAACAAAAATAATAAACTTAGGCCTTAGCCCAAAAACATCTGAAAATGGAAGAGCTAAAGTAACACCTGAAGTATTATTATTATAATTATTATTATTACTATATTAAGTAAAGGAAGCAAACAGGCCTAACTGACCTTGTCCAATAAGAAACCCTTGTTTTCTTTGCAAAACCTTTTGCTACGTGTGCACTAATGACTACAGTCTGGGCATCCTAAAATAACTTAACCTTAGCATAAACCATTAACACTTTTAAACAGGTACGGTGATAATACACTGAAATGGTACGTGTGCACTAATGACTATCAATCAATCAATCAAATTTATTTGTAAAGCCCTTCTTACATCAGCTGATGTCACAAAGTGCTGTACAGAAACCCAGCCTAAGACCCCAAACACCAAGCAATGCAGGTGTAGAAGCATGGTGGCTCGGAAAAACTCCCTAGAAAGGCCAGAACCGGGGTAGAAACCTAGAGAGGAACCAGGTTATGAGGGGTGACCATTCCTCTTCTGGCTGTGCCTGGTGGAGATTATAACAGAACATGCTCAAATGTTCAAAGATGACCAGCAGGGTCAGATAATAATAATCACAGTGGTTGTAGAGGGTGCAACATGTCAGCACCTCAGGAGTAAATGTCAGTTGTCTTTTCGTAGCCAATTATTCAGAGTATCTCTATCGCACCTGCTGTATCTAGAGAGTTGGAAACAGCAGGTCTGGGACAAGGTAGCATGTCCGGGGAACAGGTCAGGGTTCCATAGCCGCAGGCAGAACAGTTGAAACTGGACCAGCAGCACGACCAGGTGGACTGGGGACTGCAAGGAGTCATCAGGCCAGGTAGTCCTGAGGCATGGTCCTAGGGCTCAGGTCCTCCAAGAGAGAGAGAGAGAGAAAGAGAGAGAGAGAAAAAGAGAGAGAGAATTAGAAAGAGCATACTTAAATTCACACAGGACACTGGATAAGAGAGGAGAAATACTCCAGATATAACAGACTGACCCTAGCCCCCCGACACATAAACTATTGCATAAATACTGGAGGCTGAGACTCGAGGGGTTGGGAGACACTGTGGCCCCGTCCGACGATACCCCCGGACAGGGCCAAACAGGCAGAATATAACCCCACCCACTTTGCCAAAGCACAGCCCCACACCACTAGAGGGATATTTTCAACCACCAACCTGCTATCCTGAGACAAGGCAGAGTATAGCCCACGAAGATCACCCCCACAGCACAAACCTGAGGGGGGGCACCAACCCGGACAAGAACTCGGACAACCCACTCAAGTGACGCACCCCTCCTAGGGACGGCATGGAAGAGGACCAGTAAGCCAGTGACTTAGCCCCCGTAATAGGGTTTGAGGCAGAGAATCCCAGTGGAGAGAGGGGAACTGGCCAGGCAGAGACAGCAAGGGCGGTTCATTGCTCCAGTGCCTTTCCGTTCACCTTCACACTCCTGGACCAGACTATATTCAATCATAGGACCTACTGAAGAGATGAGTCTTAAATAAAGACTTAAAGGTCAAGATCGAGTCTGCATATCTAACAGGCAGACCATTCCATAAAAATTGAGTTCTATAGGAGAAAGCCCTGCCTCCAGCTGTTTGTTTAGAAATTCTAGGGACAGTAAGGAGGCCTGTGTCTTGTGACCATAGCGTACGTGTAGGTATGTAAGGGAGGACCAAATCGGAAAGATAGGTAGGAGCAAGCACATGTAATGCTTTATAGGTTAGCAGTAAAACCTTGAAATCAGCCCTAGCCTTAACAGGAAGCCAGTGTAGAGAGGCTAGCACTGGAGTAATGTGATCAAATTTTTTGGTTCTAGTCAAGATTCTGTTTAGCACTAACTGAAGTTTATTTAGTGCTTTTTCCAGGTAGCCGGAAAGTAGAGCACTGCAGTAGTCTAATCTAGAAGTGACCAAAGCATGGATACATTTTTCTGCATAATTTTTGGATTTTCAGATTTTTGCAATGTTACATAGATGGAAAAAGGCTGTCCTTGAAACTGTCTTGATATGTTCGTCAAAAGGGAGATCAGGGTCCAGAGTAGCGCCGAGGTCCTTCACAGTTTTATTTGAGACGACTGTAAAACCATCAAGATTAATTGTCAGATTCAACAGAAGATCTCTTTGTTTCTTGGGACCTAGAACTAGTGTCTCTGTTTTGTCTGAGTTTAAAAGTAGAACATTTGCCGACATCCACTTCCTTATGTTTGAAACACAGGCTTCCAGGGAGGGCAATTTTGGGGCTTCACCATGTTTCATCAAAATATACAGCTGTGTGTCGTTCACATAGCAGTGAAAGTTAACATTATGTTTCCGATTGACATCACCAAGAGGTAAAATATATTGTGAAAACAATAGTGGTGCTAAAACAGAGCCTTGAGGAACACCGCAATTTACAGTTGATTTGTCAGAGGACAAACCACCTACAGAAACAAGCTGATATCAATCCGACAGAAAAAAACAGGCCAGAACTTGTCTGTGTAGACCAATTTTGGTTTCCAATCTCTCCAAAAGAATGTGGTGATCGATGGTATCAAAAGCAGCACTAAGGTCTAGGAGCACAAGGACAGATGCAGAGACTCGGTCTGACGCCATTAAAAGGTAATTTACCAACTTCACAAGTGCAGTCTCAGTGTAATGATTGGGTCTAAAACCAGACAGAAGCATTTTGTATACATTGTTTGTCTTCAGGAAAGCAGTGAGTTGCTGCGCGACAGCTTTTTCTAAAATTTTTGAGAGGAATGGGAGATTCGATATAGGCCTATAGTTTTTTTAATTTCTGGCTTAAGGTTTGACTTTTTCAAAAGAGGCTTTATTACTGCCACTTTTAGTGAGTTTGGTAGGGAGCTTTTTATTATGTTCAACATATGAGGGCCAAGCACAGGAAACAGCTTTTCCAGTAGTTTAGTTGGAATAGGGTCCAGTATGCAGGTTGAAGATTTAGAGGCCATGACTATTTTCATCAATGTGTCAAGAGATATAGTATTTAAAAACTTGAGTGTCTCCCTTGATCCTAGGTCCTGGCAGTGTTGTGCAGACTCAGGACAACTGCGCTTTGGAGAAATACGCAGATTTAAAGAGGAGTCCGTAATTTGCTTTCTAACGATCACGATCTTTTCGTCAAAGAAGTTCATGAATTTATCACTGTTGAAGTGAAAGCCATCCTCTCTTGGGGAATGCTGCTTTTAAGTTAGCTTTCCGACAGTAGCAAAAATACATTTTGGATTGCTCTTATTTTCCTCAAATAAGTTGGAAAAATGAGGGCTCTTCGATACTGCACGGTACTGTCTTTCCAAGCTGGTCAGAAGACTTCCAGTTTGGTGTAGCGCCATTTCCGTTCCAATTTTCTGGAAGCTTGCTTCAGGGCTTGGGTATTTTCTGTATACCAGGGAGCTAGTTTCTTATGACAAATGTTTTTTGTTTTTAGGGGTGTGACTGCATCTAAGGTATTACGCAAGGTTAAATTGAGTTCCTCCGTTAGGCGGTTAACAGATTTTTGTACTGTGACGTCCTTGGGTAGGTGGGGGGAGTCTGGAAGCGCATCTAGGAATCTTTGGGTTGTCCGAGAATTTATTGCACGGATTTATATTTTTGGCGACTTTTACTTTTACTTCACTACATTCCTAAAGAAAATAATATACTTTTTACTCCATACATTTTCCCTGACACCCAAAAGTACTTGTTAACATTTTGACAGGAAAATGGTCCAATTCACACACTTATCAAGAGAACATCCCTGGTCATCCCTACTGCCTCTGATCTGGCGGACTCACTAAACACAAATGCTTCGTTTGTAAATGATGTCTGAGTGTGCCCCTGGCTATCCGTCAATAAAAAGAAAACAAGAAAATGGTGTCGTCTGGTTGGCTTAATATAAGGAAGTTGAAATTATTTATACTTTTAATACTGACGTTCATTTTAGCAATTCCATTTACTTTTGATACTTAAGTATATTCAAAACCAAATACTTTTAGTCTTTTACTCAAGTAGTATTTTACTGGGTGACTTTCAGTTTTACTTGAGTCATTTTCTATTAAGGTATCTTTACTTTTACTCAAGTACTTTTTCCACCACTGACAAACAGGAGCAAACACACTTCAAAGACTGTTGAAGAACTGTGTGCACCGAAAGGTTGCTAGATTGAATCCCTGAGCTGATCTGTCGTTCTGCCCCTGAACAAGGCAGTTAACCTGCTGTTCCCCGGTAGGCTGTCATTGTAAATAAGAATTTGTTCTTAACTGACTTGCCTAGTTAAATAAAGGTTCAATACATAAAGAACCCCCCCCCCCCCCCCCCCCCCCCGCCACACACACACTCATGTGGAATCAGACATTGTGCATACATAATATTTGCTATAACCTCAAAATACTGGATGAGAGACAGCGATAGAGGGAGAGAGGGAGAGCTACGGGAAATAAAAGACAGAAGGAAGGCATAGTAAAAGACGTCTGTTAGCAAACAACTAGCGGATACAGTTAGACAGTTGACCTCTTTACCAGAAAACATACAGTAGAGAAGATTCTCTCTCTCCCTCCCTCTCTCTCTTGTTTTTACTTTCTCCCTCTCTCGTTCTTTCCCTCTCTTTCCCCCCTCTTCATCACCCTCTCTCTCCCTCTCCAGCTATCTCTACCCTCTCTCCGTCCTTTCTTTTTCTCTTCTCTCTCTCTCTCTCACACTCTCTCCCTCTCTTTCTCTCTCTTCTCCCTTATCAATATAGCTCTCCCTCTCTTCATCACCAACTCTCTCTCCCTCTCCCTCCCTCTCTCTACCTCTTTCTCTCTCTCTCTCTCTCTCTCTACCTCTCTCTCTCTCTCTCTTTCTCTCTCTCTCTTCTCCCTAATCAATATAGCTATCCCTCTCTTCATCACCCCCCCTCTCTCTCTTCTCTCTTATCAATATAACTCTCCCTCTCTTCCTCTTCCTACCTCCTCCCTCTCTCCTCTCTCTTTCGCTCCCCCTCTCTCTCTCTCTCTCTCTCTCTCTTTTCTCCCTAATCAATATAACTCTCCCTCTCTTCCTCTTCCTACCTCCCTCTCTCCTCTCTCTTTCGCTCCCCCTCTCTCTCTGCAGCAGCCATCTAAACATAGCTTCCTCTCTGGAGGATCAGCTTTACTGGATATATGAAAGCATACAGTCTCCCCCAGGCCTGCCTTGATTACATTCTCTACAGTCTGGAGTGTGTGTGTTGCCTCTGTGTGTGTTTGAGTAGGGTAAATATAGACTGTGTTTAAATCAGACAGAACACTGACAGAGCAGAGCAGCAGGACAGAGAGATACTGTATAACAGAGGTTGTCACGGAGCCTGTGTTCTGATGGGGTCATTCCACCTCAAAAAGCACAAGAAAAGGGATTTCGACACCCACCATCTCACATTGTTCTGCAATAGTTTCTGTTGTTAGAAACAAAAAAAGATTAGCATTCCTGCAACATTATTTTGTTGAGAAAGGATATCGCTGAGAAATTAAGCTAGTTGATTGCACACAAATTGGCCATTTTAATGTATGGGATTCATATAATATTCAGTAACACTTTACTTGACACCCAAAATCATAGCAAGTTATGGCACGGTCATAACCATTTCATGATATGTCAACAGCTGACATAACTTATCATAACCTGTCATAATATGGTCAAAACACAGTCATGACATGTATTTAGACCTGTTGTGACATATTGCATTATTTTATGGCTGGTTATGACACCTACATAAGAATGTCAAAACCCACAAAACCTACCACACAAGGCAAAACATTCCATTACACCATAGTCTACTTGTCAACAGTATGTTTATGTTATATAACATTCTGAAATTGACCATGTTAAATTATCATTGTAATTGCGTACAAATTGATGTCAGACATGCACCTACCCCAATGCTCTGTTGCTGATGACTGGGGTGAATGCAGGAGCAGATTTCAGGAGCAGGACAAGACACCCTCTTTTTGACTGATGACTGACATAAGGGCATGTACGTGATAGGCCTATCTGGCTTATATGATTATGATGTTCATAATGCTTGTTGAGCACACATTTAATGTATTGTGAAATCGCTTGTAAAATGTATTTTGATGTTTAAAAATTGTATTATATTGTATATTACTGCCTTAATTTTAGCTGGAAAGAGTTACTGCTGCCTTGGCAGCAGCTAATTGGGATCTATAATAAATACAAACACAAATACAGTGTCATAAAGTGCATTTTCTTAGTCCAAGTAAAGTGACACAGGATGGTCATAATGCTTCATGACAGTGTCATAAAGTGTAAGTTATTTAGAATATGATGAAAAAACATGACTGTAAACAGAATGAATTACAACAATACCAAAGGACTTAAGAAACAAACTTTCAAACTAAAGGAAACTTCTTTCCAGGGAAAAAACACATTTGAATAAATGTGGGTTTTGACACTCTTATGTAGGTGTCATAACCAGCCATAGAATAACACAATATATGTCACAACAGGTGTAACTATATGAGGCATGACAGTGTAATGACCATATTATGACAGGTTATGGCAAGTTATGTCAGCTGTTACGACATATTATGACATGGTTATGACCGTGTCCTAACGGGTTATGACACAGAGTGTCAAGTAAAGTGTTACCTAATATTCTTCCCTTCTTTATTTATTTATTTATAAACACATACGAACAGAAACAACAAACAGAAACACAACCACTACACCTGACACACATCACGACATGCTCACACCTCCATGAATGCACAAAACCACACAGTAGCCTCCCTTTTCAATACACATATACCAAATTCAAACATAATTATGTCTGTTGGGAAATGTCCCACTCCTCAAGATGGGCAATGTAAGGTTTGCAGATTTTATCAAATGTCTTTTTTGTTTAGCTTAATTTGATTAAATACAGAATGGAATAGAATGGAGCTACGTAGCTCAGCCCTCCAGTTCGTTATTGACTGTGAGTGTGATGCTTTACAATTGATAGGTATACATTTTTTTGCAGGAATTACACCTAAGTTACAAAACTTTCTTTGATATTGGTCACCAATATTTACATTTCCCAACAGACATAGTCATGGAGATGGATGGATATAAATATATAACTCAGAGTCTGTGCTATCATATCATTGTGTCTAGGAATGTATATCCATCCATGTCCACGACTCTGGGCATCGATGTTACATTGATGGGTGACTGGAATATGAACGACTGTAAGGCTGTAATAGAAATAAGGCCATGTTCACCGACCGACACTGGTCTGTGCACGGCCTTAATTCAAATAATACTCTTTTCCCTTCCAGGAAGTCTAGGAGTAATTCATTAGCTGCTAGTTGTTGTCTTGGTGCTGTGACATCATCTTCCTGTGGCCTGATAATCAACTGTTGCTCCAAGAGTGACACACTAGTTTCTTGGTACCGAAGATGACACTTTGGTGCCAGAAATGTTTGGAGAAACATGATCTTGTGATCATGGAGAGCCTGGTATGGATCTCTGTGGGTTGGTTCTATAGAAAGTATGGATCCCTGTGGGTTGGTTCTATAGAAAGTATGGATCCCTGTGGGTTGGTTCTATAGACAGTATGGATCCCTGTGGGTTGGTTCCATAGAGAGTATGGATCCCTGTGGGTTGGTTCTATAGACAGTATGGATCCCTGTGGGTTGGTTCTATAGAGAGTATGGATCCCTGTGGGTTGGTTCTATAGAGAGTATGGATCCCTGTGGGTTGGTTCTATAGACAGTATGGATCCCTGTGGGTTGGTTCTATAGAGAGTATGGATCCCTGTGGGTTGGTTCTATAGACAGTATGGATCCCTGTGGGTTGGTTCTATAGAGAGCATGGATCCCTGTGGGTTGGTTCTATAGACAGTATGGATCCCTGTGGGTTGGTTCTATAGACAGTATGGATCCCTGTGGGTTGGTTCTATAGAGAGTATGGATCCCTGTGGGTTGGTTCTATAGACAGTATGGATCCCTGTGGGTTGGTTCTATAGACAGTATGGATCCCTGTGGGTTGGTTCTATAGAGAGTATGGATCCCTGTGGGTTGGTCCTATAGAGAGTATGGATCCCTGTGGGTTGGTTCTATAGAGAGTATGGATCCCTGTGGGTTGGTTCTATAGAGAGTATGGATCCCTGTGGGTTGGTTCTATAGAGAGTATGGATCCCTGTGGGTTGGTTCTATAGACAGTATGGATCCCTGTGGGTTGGTTCTATAGACAGTATGGATCCCTGTGGGTTGGTCCTATAGACAGTATGGATCCCTGTGGGTTGGTTCTATAGACAGTATGGATCCCTGTGGGTTGGTTCTATAGAGAGTATGGATCCCTGTGGGTTGGTTCTATAGAGAGTATGGATCCCTGTGGGTTGGTTCTATAGACAGTATGGATCCCTGTGGGTTGGTTCTATAGACAGTATGGATCCCTGTGGGTTGGTTCTATAGAGAGTATGGATCCCTGTGGGTTGGTCCTATAGACAGTATGGATCCCTGTGGGTTGGTTCTATAGAGAGTATGGATCCCTGTGGGTTGGTTCTATAGAGAGTATGGATCCCTGTGGGTTGGTTCTATAGACAGTATGGATCCCTGTGGGTTGGTCCTATAGAGAGTATGGATCCCTGTGGGTTGGTCCTATAGAGAGTATGGATCCCTGTGGGTTGGTTCTATAGATACTATGGATTCCTGTGGGTTGGTTCTATAGAGACTATGGATCCCTGTGGGTTGGTTCTATAGAGAGTATGGATCCCTGTGGGTTGGTTCTATAGACAGTATGGATCCCTGTGGGTTGGTCCTATAGAGAGTATGGATCCCTGTGGGTTGGTTTTATAGACAGTATGGATCCCTGTGGGTTGGTTCTATAGACAGTATGGATCCCTGTGGGTTGGTCCTATAGACAGTATGGATCCCTGTGGGTTGGTTCTATAGAGAGTATGGATCCCTGTGGGTTGGTCCTATAGACAGTATGGATCCCTGTGGGTTGGTTCTATAGACAGTATGGATCCCTGTGGGTTGGTTCTATAGACAGTATGGATCCCTGTGGGTTAGTTCTATAGAGAGTATGGATCCCTGTGGGTTGGTTCTATAGACAGTATGGATCCCTGTGGGTTGGTTCTATAGACAGTATGGATCCCTGTGTGTTGGTTCTATAGACAGTATGGATCCCTGTGGGTTGGTTCTATAGAGAGTATGGATCCCTGTGGGTTGGTCCTATAGAGAGTATGGATCCCTGTGGGTTGGTTCTATAGACAGTATGGATCCCTGTGGGTTGGTCCTATAGAGAGTATGGATCCCTGTGGGTTGGTTCTATAGACAGTATGGATCCCTGTGGGTTGGTTCTATAGACAGTATGGATCCCTGTGGGTTGGTTCTATAGAGAGTATGGATCCCTGTGGGTTGGTCCTATAGAGAGTATGGATCCCTGTGGGTTGGTTCTATAGAGAGTATGGATCCCTGTGGGTTGGTTCTATAGAGAGTATGGATCCCTGTGGGTTGGTCCTATAGAGAGTATGGATCCCTGTGGGTTGGTTCTATAGACAGTATGGATCCCTGTGGGTTGGTTCTATAGACAGTATGGATCCCTGTGGGTTGGTTCTATAGACAGTATGGATCCCTGTGGGTTGGTTCTATAGAGAGTATGGATCCCTGTGGGTTGGTTCTATAGAGACTATGGATCCCTGTGGGTTGGTCCTATAGAGACTATGGATCCCTGTGGGTTGGTCCTATAGAGACTATGGATCCCTGTGGGTTGGTTCTATAGAGACTATGGATCCCTGTGGGTTGGTCCTATAGAGACTATGGATCCCTGTGGGTTGGTTCTATAGACAGTATGGATCCCTGTAGGTTGGTCCTATAGAGAGTATGGATCCCTGTGGGTTGGTCCTATAGACAGTATGGATCCCTGTGGGTTGGTTCTATAGAGAGTATGGATCCCTGTGGGTTGGTCCTATAGACAGTATGGATCCCTGTGGGTTGGTTCTATAGACAGTATGGATCCCTGTGGGTTGGTCCTATAGACAGTATGGATCCCTGTGGGTTGGTCCTATAGACAGTATGGATCCCTGTGGGTTGGTTCTATAGACAGTATGGATCCCTGTGGGTTGGTCCTATAGACAGTATGGATCCCTGTGGGTTGGTTCTATAGACAGTATGGATCCCTGTGGGTTGGTTCTATAGACAGTATGGATCCCTGTGGGTTGGTTCTATAGAGAGTATGGATCCCTGTGGGTTGGTTCTATAGAGAGTATGGATCCCTGTGGGTTGGTTCTATAGACAGTATGGATCCCTGTGGGTTGGTTCTATAGACAGTATGGATCCCTGTGGGTTGGTTCTATAGACAGTATGGATCCCTGTGGGTTGGTTCTATAGACAGTATGGATCCCTGTGGGTTGGTTCCATAGAGAGTATGGATCCCTGTGGGTTGGTCCTATAGACAGTATGGATCCCTGTGGGTTGGTTCTATAGACAGTATGGATCCCTGTGGGTTGGTTCTATAGACAGTATGGATCCCTGTGGGTTGGTTCTATAGAGAGTATGGATCCCTGTGGGTTGGTTCTATAGACAGTATTGATCCCTGTGGGTTGGTTCTATAGAGAGTACTGATCCCTGTGGGTTGGTTCTATAGAGAGTATGGATCCCTGTGGGTTGGTTCTATAGAAAGTATGGATCCCTGTGGGTTGGTTCTATAGACAGTATGGATCCCTGTGGGTTGGTTCTATAGAGAGTATGGATCCCTGTGGGTTGGTTCTATAGAGAGTATGGATCCCTGTGGGTTGGTTCTATAGAGAGTATGGATCCCTGTGGGTTGGTTCTATAGAGAGTATGGATCCCTGTGGGTTGGTTCTATAGACAGTATGGATCCCTGTGGGTTGGTTCTATAGACAGTATGGATCCCTGTGGGTTGGTTCTATAGAGAGCATGGATCCCTGTGGGTTGGTTCTATAGACAGTATGGATCCCTGTGGGTTGGTTCTATAGACAGTATGGATCCCTGTGGGTTGGTTCTATAGAGAGTATGGATCCCTGTGGGTTGGTTCTATAGACAGTATGGATCCCTGTGGGTTGGTTCTATAGACAGTATGGATCCCTGTGGGTTGGTTCTATAGAGAGTATGGATCCCTGTGGGTTGGTCCTATAGAGAGTATGGATCCCTGTGGGTTGGTCTATAGAGAGTATGGATCCCTGTGGGTTGGTTCTATAGAGAGTATGGATCCCTGTGGGTTGGTTCTATAGAGAGTATGGATCCCTGTGGGTTGGTTCTATAGAGAGTATGGATCCCTGTGGGTTGGTTCTATAGACAGTATGGATCCCTGTGGGTTGGTTCTATAGACAGTATGGATCCCTGTGGGTTGGTCCTATAGACAGTATGGATCCCTGTGGGTTGGTTCTATAGACAGTATGGATCCCTGTGGGTTGGTTCTATAGAGAGTATGGATCCCTGTGGGTTGGTTCTATAGAGAGTATGGATCCCTGTGGGTTGGTTCTATAGACAGTATGGATCCCTGTGGGTTGGTTCTATAGACAGTATGGATCCCTGTGGGTTGGTCCTATAGAGAGTATGGATCCCTGTGGGTTGGTTCTATAGACAGTATGGATCCCTGTGGGTTGGTCCGATAGAGAGTATGGATCCCTGTGGGTTGGTCCTATAGAGAGTATGGATCCCTGTAGGTTGGTTCTATAGACAGTATGGATCCCTGTGGGTTGGTCCTATAGAGAGTATGGATCCCTGTGGGTTGGTTCTATAGACAGTATGGATCCCTGTGGGTTGGTTCTATAGACAGTATGGATCCCTGTGGGTTGGTTCTATAGAGAGTATGGATCCCTGTGGGTTGGTTCTATAGAGACTATGGATCCCTGTGGGTTGGTCCTATAGAGACTATGGATCCCTGTGGGTTGGTCCTATAGAGACTATGGATCCCTGTGGGTTGGTTCTATAGAGACTATGGATCCCTGTGGGTTGGTCCTATAGAGACTATGGATCCCTGTGGGTTGGTTCTATAGACAGTATGGATCCCTATGGGTTGGTCCTATAGAGACTATGGATCCCTGTGGGTTGGTTCTATAGACAGTATGGATCCCTGTAGGTTGGTCCTATAGAGAGTATGGATCCCTGTGGGTTGGTCCTATAGACAGTATGGATCCCTGTGGGTTGGTTCTATAGAGAGTATGGATCCCTGTGGGTTGGTCCTATAGACAGTATGGATCCCTGTGGGTTGGTTCTATAGACAGTATGGATCCCTGTGGGTTGGTCCTATAGACAGTATGGATCCCTGTGGGTTGGTCCTATAGACAGTATGGATCCCTGTGGGTTGGTTCTATAGACAGTATGGATCCCTGTGGGTTGGTCCTATAGACAGTATGGATCCCTGTGGGTTGGTTCTATAGACAGTATGGATCCCTGTGGGTTGGTTCTATAGACAGTATGGATCCCTGTGGGTTGGTTCTATAGAGAGTATGGATCCCTGTGGGTTGGTTCTATAGAGAGTATGGATCCCTGTGGGTTGGTTCTATAGACAGTATGGATCCCTGTGGGTTGGTTCTATAGACAGTATGGATCCCTGTGGGTTGGTTCTATAGACAGTATGGATCCCTGTGGGTTGGTTCTATAGACAGTATGGATCCCTGTGGGTTGGTTCCATAGAGAGTATGGATCCCTGTGGGTTGGTCCTATAGACAGTATGGAACGCCTGTGGGTTGGTTCTATAGACAGTATGGATCCCTGTGGGTTGGTTCTATAGACAGTATGGATCCCTGTGGGTTGGTTCTATAGAGAGTATGGATCCCTGTGGGTTGGTTCTATAGACAGTATTGATCCCTGTGGGTTGGTTCTATAGAGAGTACTGATCCCTGTGGGTTGGTTCTATAGAGAGTATGGATCCCTGTGGGTTGGTTCTATAGAGAGTATGGATCCCTGTGGGTTGGTTCTATAGAGAGTATGGATCCCTGTGGGTTGGTTCTATAGAGAGTATGGATCCCTGTGGGTTGGTTCTATAGAGAGTATGGATCCCTGTGGGTTGGTTCTATAGACAGTATGGATCCCTGTGGGTTGGTTCTATAGACAGTATGGATCCCTGTGGGTTGGTCCTATAGAGAGTATGGATCCCTGTGGGTTGGTTCTATAGACAGTATGGATCCCTGTGGGTTGGTTCTATAGACAGTATGGATCCCTGTGGGTTGGTTCTATAGAGCAGTGGTTCTCACCTGAACCTGGACTATCCATAGGTGATACACAATAACTATTTAGGCCTAACAATCAGTTCCACATAAGGAGGTACTTCAGGCAGACTGATTTGTGATTGGTGGTTCAGTATCCAAAGAGGTAACTGCTATTGACTTTGAGAATAGAGACAATTCTCTTCTTTGAGGCTGCAAAGACTTTACAAACTACTGATTAGAATATTAATCACCTCCTTGTTTCAGTCTTAATGTGAATACTCCCTGAGGATGGGTGTGTGTGTGTGTGTGTGTGTGTGTGTGTGTGTGTGTGTGTGTGTGTGTGTGTGTGTGTGTGTGTGTGTGTGTGTGTGTGTGTGTGTGTGTGTGTGTGTGTGTGTGTGTGTGTGTGTGTGTGTGTGTGTGTGTGTGTGTGTGTGTGTCTTACTGTTAGGTTTATGTTGTAAGTAACACAGTGTAAGAGTTGACCCAGTTTCTCCTCCGCTCTCCTTTAGAGACAGTACTCTGAGCATACAGTCAGTCTCAGACAGAACAACACACATCACTACTTGGCCTGACCATGAATACATGGGTAACTGCCAAAATAAAGGAAACACCAACATAAACCCACTGGGCACACAATGGTTGAATCAACGTTGTTTCCACATCAATGAAATAACGTTGAACCAACATAGCATAGAGGTTGAATTGACATCTGTGCCCAGTGGGAAGTGTCTTATTAGGTAGGGCGTTGGGCTACCAGAGCTGTCCCGAACAGCTTCAATGCGCCTTGGCATAGATTCTACAAGTGTCTGGAACTCTATTGGAGGGATGTGTCATCATTCTATAATTTGGTGTTTCGTTAATGGTGGTGAAAAACACTTATTTTAAATTCTAAAAAACAGTTTTTGCTTTGTCATTATTGTGTGTAGGTTGATGAGGGGGAAAAAACCATTTACTCCATTTTAGGAAACAGACAGGAAACACACATAACGGTATCTCTTAAAGTGTGCATTTCCCAGCTGTCAGGTTTACATCTAAATATTGTGAAACGTGTGTGATTAAACATGAAACTATTTGTGAAAAGATGTAATGTGATGTTAACCTTCTAAATGAGAGTATGGATTTTCATATAAAGATTAACTAGTCAGTGGCCACACCCACGTGAGCATAGACATTACGTCGGTGTCATGGAACCGCCCTTTTTCTGAAATGTATAAAACCGCTCGTGATGAAATTTACATTTCAAGCCACGGAGACCCACGGTAAACCGGACATCTCGAATGGTTAAGACCACGCAAACCATAGGACTAGAAAACCATCCCACGTGGAGCATTGGCTACACGGCTGGAAATGGTTAAACTCTGAGACTATCGATTCACTACAGAAAGAGAAAATTCTAGATGACACGAACTACTAGTTTGCAGCTAGAAATTAGGTAAACTTAGAACGAGAATACCGACAACCGCCGAAGCATCTATTCTAGGAGTACATTTCTGAATGGTACTCTGAAGTATCCATGCTAACCACCTACAACCACAAAAGACTTTGAGACCTCAATGAAAGTTAACCAGAGACTCTGACGAACCCTACAGGACGATTGAGGATTTCAACAGAGAAGACAACAACAACAACATACGGGCGTAAATATATATACATTGCAATTATTCTCGAATGAGCGGCCGTTCATGTGCAAACGATTAGCATTTCAATTAATATAATTATAGACTGTGTGTAATGAATTTATTTTGTCTTTCCCGCTCTTTCTCAGTCCCACCCCTTTCCTTTTGTCTACCAAGCTGTCAAATCGGCTTAGCCCACTAGGGACTTTTCTATCATTCTTAGTAACCAATAGCTACTGTTTGTTTGTTATGTATTTCTGTGATTATTTAGTTAGTTAGTAAATAAATAATTAAGCCAATTTGTATATTGCGGATTCATAATTTATGCTAGTGCAGATAACCAAGAATGTTACGACGTTTGGAACGAGACTAAGAAGGTAATAATAATACATTAATGAGAATGACTAATCGATCAGATGCCCCAACTTCCTAATTAATTAAGTTTACATGATTAGTTTAATCACGTAATAATAATTACACATAGAGAATTGATTTGATTAAATAACAGTCTTCAAATGTAATGACAGTAAAGACACGACATAGGGTTAGAGGAAGGAGAGTGGCTGTGTGTTAGGGTTAGAGGAAGGAGAGTGGCTGTGTGTTAGGGTTAGAGGAAGGAGAGTGGCTGTGTGGTAGGGTTAGAGGAAGGAGAGTGGCTGTGTGTTAGGGTTAGAGGAAGGAGAGTGGCTGTGTGTTAGGGTTAGAGGAAGGAGAGTGGCTGTGTGTTAGGGTTAGAGGAAGGAGAGTGGCTGTGTGTTAGGGTTAGAGGAAGGAGAGTGGCTGTGTGTTAGGGTTAGAGGAAGGAGAGTGGCTGTGTGGTAGGGTTAGAGGAAGGAGAGTGGCTGTGTGTTAGGGTTAGAGGAAGGAGAGTGGCTGTGTGGTAGGGTTAGAGGAAGGAGAGTGGCTGTGTGGTAGGGTTAGAGGAAGGAGAGTGGCTGTGTGGTAGGGTTAGAGGAAGGAGAGTGGCTGTGTGTTAGGGTTAGAGGAAGGAGAGTGGCTGTGTGTTAGGGTTAGAGGAAGGAGAGTGGCTGTGTGTTAGGGTTAGAGGAAGGAGAGTGGCTGTGTGGTAGGGTTAGAGGAAGGAGAGTGGCTGTGTGTTAGGGTTAGAGGAAGGAGAGTGGCTGTGTGGTAGGGTTAGAGGAAGGAGAGTGGCTGTGTGGTAGGGTTAGAGGAAGGAGAGTGGCTGTGTGGTAGGGTTAGAGGAAGGAGAGTGGCTGTGTGGTAGGGTTAGAGGAAGGAGAGTGGCTGTGTGGTAGGGTTAGAGGAAGGAGAGTGGCTGTGTGGTAGGGTTAGAGGAAGGAGAGTGGCTGTGTGGTAGGGTTAGAGGAAGGAGAGTGGCTGTGTGGTAGGGTTAGAGGAAGGAGAGTGGCTGTGTGTTAGGGTTAGAGGAAGGAGAGTGGCTGTGTGTTAGGGTTAGAGGAAGGAGAGTGGCTGTGTGGTAGGGTTAGAGGAAGGAGAGTGGCTGTGTGGTAGGGTTAGAGGAAGGAGAGTGGCTGTGTGGTAGGGTTAGAGGAAGGAGAGTGGCTGTGTGTTAGGGTTAGAGGAAGGAGAGTGGCTGTGTGGTAGGGTTAGTAAGAGTTGTAGTAGTAGAACATTATTGATCACATGACAGGAAATGTATGTATCACCACTAGCATCAGCAATACAAAGATATTAGTGTAATCGTATATAGCCTTTTAACTTTATTTGTGTATATGTGCAAATGTGTGTGTGTGTGTGTTTGTGTGTGTGTGTGTGTGTGTAGTGAGAGAGACAGAAAGTATGATGTCCTGTAGAGTTTCCATAAGAGGCAGGATGTAGTGGAGCAGGTAGAGAGCTTCAAGTTCCTCAGTATCCACATCACTAAAGACCTGTCATGGTCCACACACACCAACAGAGTCGTGAAGAGGGCACGATAACGCCTCTTCCCCCTCAGGAGGCTGAAAAGATTTGGCATGGGCCCTCAGATCCTGAAAAAGTTCTACTGCTGCATCACTGAGAGCATTTTGACTGGCTGCATCATCACTTGGCATGGCAACTGCTCGGCATCCGACCGCAAGGCGCTACAGAGGGTAGTGCGTATGGCCCAGTACATCACTGGGGCTGAACTCCCTGACGTCCAGGACCTCTATACCAGGTGGTATCAAAGGAAGGCCCTTAAAATGGACTCCAGCCACCCAAGTCATAGACTGTTTTCTCTGCTACTGCAATGTAAACGGTACCTGGAGCGCCAAGTCTGGGACCAAAATGCACCTGAACAGCTTCTACACCCCTAAGAATGCTGAACAGTTAATCAAATGTACACCACCCCCATTATTATGTATTTATTTCACACTGACTCTATACACACTGCACACTTATCAGTAGAGTGCATACATTTTTCCATGCAGGTCCCCCATGGGAATTGAACCCGCAATCCTTGCGTTGAAAGCGCAATGCTGTACCAACTGAGCTACACAGGACTCTACATAAACTCACACACACACACATGTATATAGAAGTCATGCACACACTCACACACACACACACACACTTCACATACGCTACTGCTACTCTGTTTATTATATATTCTGATTGCCTACATACTTCTACCCCTACCACATGTACATACTGTATTACATCAATTACCTCATCAAATCTAATGACATTTTATTGGTCACTTGCGCCGAATACAACAGGTGTAGACATTACAGTAAAATGCTTACTTACGAGCCTGTTTCCAACAATGCAGAGTTAAAAAGTAAGACAAATATTTGCTAAATACAAAATGAAATAATAACACAATAAAAACAATAACGATAACATACTGTTGGTCAATTTCTTCAACAGATGATCAGTTCTATATAATTCTCAAACTTATACATTAGTAGTAGAAAGGAAACGCAGAGTCTTTAAGTATAAAAAGTCTCCTTTAGTAATACAATTGTAGGCAGAAGTTGGTACAGAGTACAGTATATGATAGCTCTATCAGGTTCTGCAAGGTGTCTAAGACATCCTGCAACTTATATAGCCTCCCCATTGACATTTCACAACAGAAGTCTAAGCATCTTCTGCCAGGTGGCGGTTTCCATCAGGCCTGCAGTGGCCTTGTGTTCTCAGAAAACCAGTCGTATTCTCAGAACCTCAGACAGCCATGGTGGGGCCCAGACAGGAGGAGTATGAGCGTAGGCAGTTTCCTCCTGATATTGTCTGAGGGGCACAACACTCAAAACAGGTATTAACACACACACAGAGGTCTCCTAGGAGGAGACCCTACAGTTTATCATAACACAATTTATTAACCCTTTAAAAGGTATGAGGCCTTTGTTTAACCCCGTCATTCCCCCCTTCGAGGCCCCAGGCCTCAACAAAAGCAAAGTAACTCAAGCATAGTGATTATAAGAATCATCCATAAAAGGTGCTTTAGACTGTAAGCAATCCTCAGGAGATTGAGGATAGAAATAAGGGTCTGGGTGTGCACTCTTATCTGTTATGATGGTTGTGACGTCTTCTGGCAGTGTGATAGGTGGTGCCACCCCTGATGCTCCTAGACCTTCACCGCTGTAGGTGTTTCTGCGATGACCTGGTAGGGACCTATCCATCTAGGGTGTTTCCACTTCCTTTTGTGGACCTTCAGCTTGATCCATTCTCCAACGTCAACAAGTAGGCTGTCTGGGTCACCCTGTTCTGGAACTTCCTGGGCTTTCCTGTATTGGGAATACAAAGACCTAACAGCATGGGTTAGTTCCTTCATATATTTGCTCAAATCATCATCCAGTGCAGTCAGGTCAGTCAGTTTTGGAGTCAGTGATCTGTGTAAAGGAACGTTCATTGGATGGCCAGTTAAAGTATCAAAACAAACTCTGAACCAATTACATTCATTTGGGAACAGGTCGAAAAGCATTAAACATTCATGGCAATTTAGCTAGCTAGCTTGCACTTCCAATGAGGAGATGGCACGTGGGTACCTGCTTCTATAAACCAATGAGGAGATGGGAGAGGCAGGACTTGCAGCGCAATCTGCGTCACAAATAGAACTGACTTCTATTTTAGCCCTTGACAACGCAGGCACTCTTTGGCGCATGCGAGCATTGTGCAATAATTGAATAATAAACATTTCAACATTTATTTTATCTACACCGCTCGCAATGCGAGTCTATCCTGTAAGTCTATCCTGTGCAAGCAAACAGTGGTCCTCCAACTGAGCAGTGTGTGTATGTATTTTGGGGGGCTGTATAATAGAGATCCTTCCTGATAGCACTGTGTTGACACACACGGTCCCTCCGGCTCACCACACACACACACACACACACAATTACATAAACACACCATAATGATACTAATCAGTTTGTCACCTGTGTGTTCCCGTCACATGGAACCCACAGCACGCACTCACACAGAGAGAGAGCAGGGTTAAACCTGAATTAACATCCAGAGAGAGAGCAGGGTTAAACCTGAGTTAACATCCAGAGAGAGGGCGGGGTTAAACCTGAATTAACATCCAGAGAGAGAGAGCAGGGTTAAACCTGAATTAACATCCAGAGAGAGAGCAGGGTTAAACCTGAATTAACATCCAGAGAAAGAGCAGGGTTAAACCTGAGTTAACATCCAGAGAGAGCAGGGTTAAACCTGAATTAACATCCAGAGAGAGAGCAGGGTTAAACCTGAATTATCATCCAGAGAGAGAGCAGGGTTAAACCTGAATTAACATCCAGAGAGAGAGCGGGGTTAAACCTGAGTTAACATCCAGAGAGAGAGCAGGGTTAAACCTGAGTTAACATCCAGAGAGAGAGCAGGGTTAAACCTGAGTTAACATCCAGAGAGAGAGAGGGGGGAGGAAAAAGATAGCAAGATCAGTTTTGAGGGTGAAATCGGAAATCGAACTTTAGAACCCGCCCACTTACCGTTCAACAGTGTGGGTCCCAAATGGCACCCTATTCCATGTTGATAAGGGTTAGGATAAGACCCTCTCTAGGGAGACCTGGAGGACTGACATTAGATCCTGTGATGAAGACAAAGAAAAGAAGAAGAAAAAGATGAAGAAGGATGATGATGATGATGGTCCATCCCTGGGCTAAACAGTTATATTGCGGAGTGCGTAACAATGAGGCCTGCTAGGAGTAACACAGAGTGACACACGCCAACGCACAGCTTCCAAACATCCCCTCTCCACCTTACACACACACACGCACATGCACAGACAGGCAAACGCACACATACAGTGTGGTGGCTTATTTCTGTATTTACCAAATGAGGAGAAACAAACTTCACACACCAGTCAGAGTTATACTTAAACTACATTTTTAATAATAATAAGAGCTTTGCAATAGCATTTGACTTTCAATGATGCGCTATCTCTAATGAACCATTGAAAGTGACAACAGAAAAGTACAAAGATCTTTTATAGCCAAGATACACCCCTCTCAACCTACATGACGAACCACAGATCTTAGGAACAGTTCATAAAGGGACTTTATAATTGAGAAAGGAGTATCCCTTAGCCAGATAACATTCACTATTAATTATCGTTCAGTTTGGTCCCTAAAACGAGGTTCTAATCTCATTCCTGGTACTTCATAGCACAGAACCATTACCTCATCCAATGGCATAACAAATGTTAACTCTGGATACTCCCATCTCAAGTAAACCCCCTCTTGACCCCACTCCTGGACAAGCTCACTGAGGGGAGTGAGCCTCTAGGTCATACACTATCCTAGGGATAAGTGCAACATCAGAGAGGACATATAATGGTTCCAGACACTGCCATAATCCTCCCACAATGCCAAAGGAGGGAGTGACTTGCGCACAGACATTGTGGAGACAAGTAATTGGTTCCCCATTAATCACGCCATCCCTTCACATGGTTTAACAGATACATTCACATATGAAGACAATATTCCATCATGTCCTCTTCCCTTTCTGATATTCTGCATAGCACCAGAGACATGTAAAAGACAAGCCTGACCTCTCCCCTCTCTGGGCCCTAAGTGACTGAGCCCCAGCTGAGGGAAGAGATTCAACTGCCAACACTAGAGTCTATTAGAAATACATTCTAATAAAAGGTATATCACATAAGAATATTATGCAGATATGACATTTTAATTACTTATGTTACCCAACTAATTCTGATTCATCCACCACAACAGGCACACACACACACACTCACATACAGGCACACACACACACACTTATACAGGGACACACAGGCACACACACACACACACACACACACACACACACACACACACACACACACACACACACACACACACACACACACACACACACACACACACACACACACACACACACACACACACACACACACACACACACACACACACACACACACACACACACACCAGTGGAGGCTCCTCAGAGGAGGGAGGATCATCCTCATTTCATAAATGTTTTAATTTTAAAACATTTAAACATGTATACTTTTTAGATAAAACTATACTAAATATAATCATACAGTATGGCACCAAATAATTGATTACAGTTTTTTTCAATTGCTAACAAGCATCGGTCAATACTGAAGCCACTTTTCAAAACTCTTCACACAGTCTGTATTACCAACATGCATCTTGGCCAAACAGTTCATCTCACCTCCAAAACTCACTCAAACCACCAAAACACTTTATACATGTCTCAAAATAACACAACAGTTCTCACTCAGAAAGCGTACATTGTCACTCATAACACACTGACCTATAAAACACTAACAACAGGGAGCATTTGTCACACCCTGACCTTAGAGAGCCGTTTTATTTCTCTATTTAGTTAGGTCAGGGCGTGATGTGGGGTGGGCATTCTATGTTCTGTATTTCTGTGTGTTTGGCCGAGTGTGGTTCCCAATCAGAGGCAGCTGTCTATCGTTGTCTCTGATTGGGAATCATACTTAGGCAGCCTGTTTTGCCACCTTAGTTGTGGGTAGTTGTCTTTGTTAGTGGCCTGTATAGACCTAGTAAGTGTCACGTTCGATTTTGGTGTTTCTTGTTTAGTTGGCGACATTCTTAATAAAGGAAAAATGTACGCTGACCACGCTGCACCTTGGTCCGGTCATTTCCCTGACGACGTCCGTGACAGCATGATATAAATGATTAACTTTTCTCTTTGAAGTTTGAATGATTTTTCACATAAATCAGTATTTCATTATAGAATAAGAATAACACCTTTTCACTTTATTGACTGTACTAAAGTATATGTAACAAGAATTAATCAGAAATGCAGCAATTTGCCTCAATAGCCTTTATTTTTTCTATATATTTGCATATTTGCATATTGCAAATAGTAGTAATTTACCTGTGAAAAATCAAAAGTTGAAACAAAAAACGAATTCCTGAAATTCCAGGTCTGCAATAATAATTACAAAAAAACATCATCAACAGGTATAATCACTCATACTGTACAGTACTGTGAGGGTTCTAGTTCTCATCAACATGTATAGTATAATCACTCATACTGTACAGTACTGTGAGGGTTCTAGTTCTCATCAACATGTAGTATAATCACTCATCCTGTACAGTACTGTGAGGGTTCTAGTTCTCATCAACATGTATAGTATAATCACTCATCCTGTACGGTACTGTGAGGGTTCTAGTTCTCATCAACATGTATAGTATAATCACTCATACTGTACAGTACTGTGAGGGTTCTAGTTCTCATCAACATGTATAGTATAATCACTCATACTGTACAGTACTGTGAGGGTTCTAGTTCTCATCAACATGTATAGTATAATCACTCATACTGTACAGTACTGTGAGGGTTCTAGTTCTCATCAACATGTATAGTATAATCACTCATCCTGTACAGTACTGTGAGGGTTCTAGTTCTCATCAACATGTATAGTATAATCACTCATACTGTACAGTACTGTGAGGGTTCTAGTTCTCATCAACATGTATAGTATAATCACTCATACTGTACAGTACTGTGAGGGTTCTAGTTCTCATCAACATGTAGTATAATCACTCATACTGTACAGTACTGTGAGGGTTCTAGTTCTCATCAACATGTATAGTATAATCACTCATACTGTACAGTACTGTGAGGGTTCTAGTTCTCATCAACATGTATAGTATAATCACTCATACTGTACAGTACTGTGAGGGTTCTAGTTCTCATCAACATGTATAGTATAATCACTCATACTGTACAGTACTGTGAGGGTTCTAGTTCTCATCAACATGTATAGTATAATCACTCATACTGTACAGTACTGTGAGGGTTCTAGTTCTCATCAACATGTATAGTATAATCACTCATACTGTACAATACTGTGAGGGTTCTAGTTCTCATCAACATGTATAGTATAATCACTCATACTGTACAGTACTGTGAGGGTTCTAGTTCTCATCAACATGTAGTATAATCACTCATCCTGTACAGTACTGTGAGGGTTCTAGTTCTCATCAACATGTATAGTATAATCACTCATACTGTACAGTACTGTGAGGGTTCTAGTTCTCATCAACATGTATAGTATAATCACTCATCCTGTACGGTACTGTGAGGGTTCTAGTTCTCATCAACATGTATAGTATAATCACTCATACTGTACAGTACTGTGAGGGTTCTAGTTCTCATCAACATGTATAGTATAATCACTCATACTGTACAGTACTGTGAGGGTTCTAGTTCTCATCAACATGTAGTATAATCACTCATCCTGTACAGTACTGTGAGGGTTCTAGTTCTCATCAACATGTATAGTATAATCACTCATACTGTACAGTACTGTGAGGGTTCTAGTTCTCATCAACATGTATAGTATAATCACTCATCCTGTACGGTACTGTGAGGGTTCTAGTTCTCATCAACATGTATAGTATAATCACTCATACTGTACAGTACTGTGAGGGTTCTAGTTCTCATCAACATGTATAGTATAATCACTCATACTGTACAGTACTGTGAGGGTTCTAGTTCTCATCAACATGTAGTATAATCACTCATACTGTACAGTACTGTGAGGGTTCTAGTTCTCATCAACATGTATAGTATAATCACTCATCCTGTACAGTACTGTGAGGGTTCTAGTTCTCATCAACATGTATAGTATAATCACTCATACTGTACAGTACTGTGAGGGTTCTAGTTCTCATCAACATGTATAGTATAATCACTCATACTGTACAGTACTGTGAGGGTTCTAGTTCTCATCAACATGTAGTATAATCACTCATACTGTACAGTACTGTGGGGGTTCTAGTTCTCATCAACATGTATAGTATAATCACTCATACTGTACAGTACTGTGAGGTTTCTAGTTCTCATCAACATGTATAATATAAACACTCATACTGTACAGTACTGTGAGGGTTCTAGTTCTCATCAACATGTATAATATAATCACTCATACTGTACAGTACTGTGAGGATTCTAGTTCTCATCAACATGTATAATATAATCACTCATACTGTACAGTACTGTGAGGTTTCTAGTTCTCATCAACATGTATAATATAAACACTCATACTGTACAGTACTGTGAGGGTTCTAGTTCTCATCAACATGTATAATATAATCACTCATACTGTACAGTACTGTGAGGGTTCTAGTTCTCATCAACATGTATAATATAATCACTCATACTGTACAGTACTGTGAGGATTCTAGTTCTCATCAACATGTATAGTATAATCACTCATACTGTACAGTACTGTGAGGGTTCTAGTTCTCATCAACATGTAGTATAATCACTCATACTGTACAGTACTGTGAGGGTTCTAGTTCTCATCAACATGTATAGTATAATCACTCATCCTGTACGGTACTGTGGGGGTTCTAGTTCTCATAACCATGTATAATATAATCACTCATACTGTACAGTACTGTGAGGGTTCTAGTTCTCATCAACATGTATAGTATAATCACTCATACTGTACAGTACTGTGAGGGTTCTAGTTCTCATCAACATGTAGTATAATCACTCATCCTGTACAGTACTGTGAGGGTTCTAGTTCTCATCAACATGTATAGTATAATCACTCATACTGTACAGTACTGTGAGGATTCTAGTTCTCATCAACATGTATAGTATAATCACTCATACTGTACAGTACTGTGAGGGTTCTAGTTCTCATCAACATGTATAGTATAATCACTCATACTGTGCAGTACTGTGAGGGTTCTAGTTCTCATCAACATGTATAGTATAATCACTCATACTGTACAGTACTGTGAGGGTTCTAGTTCTCATCAACATGTATAGTATAACACTCATACTGTACAGTACTGTGAGGGTTCTAGTTCTCATCAACATGTATAGTATAACATTCATACTGTACAGTACTGTGAGGGTTCTAGTTCTCATCAACATGTATAGTATAATCACTCATACTGTACAGTACTGTGGGGGTTCTAGTTCTCATCAACATGTATAGTATAATCACTCATACTGTACAGTACTGTGAGGGTTCTAGTTCTCATCAACATGTATAGTATAATCACTCATACTGTACAGTACTGTGAGGGTTCTAGTTCTCATCAACATGTATAGTATAACACTCATACTGTACAGTACTGTGAGGGTTCTAGTTCTCATCAACATGTATAATCACTCATACTGTACAGTACTGTGAGGGTTCTAGTTCTCATCAACATGTATAGTATAATCACTCATACTGTACAGTACTGTGAGGGTTCTAGATCTCATCAACATGTATAGTATAATCACTCATACTGTACAGTACTGTGAGGGTTCTAGTTCTCATCAACATGTATAGTATAATCACTCATACTGTACAGTACTGTGAGGGTTCTAGCTCTCATCAACATGTATAGTATAATCACTCATACTGTACAGTACTGTGAGGGTTCTAGTTCTCATCAACATGTATAGTATAATCACTCATACTGTACAGTACTGTGAGGGTTCTAGTTCTCATCAACATGTATAATATAATCACTCATACTGTACAGTACTGTGAGGGTTCTAGTTCTCATCAACATGTATAGTATAATCACTCATACTGTACAGTACTGTGAGGATTCTAGTTCTCATCAACATGTATAGTATAATCACTCATACTGTACAGTACTGTGAGGATTCTAGTTCTCATCAACATGTATAATATAATCACTCATACTGTACAGTACTGTGGGGGTTCTAGTTCTCATCAACATGTATAGTATAATCACTCATACTGTACAGTACTGTGAGGATTCTAGTTCTCATCAACATGTATAGTATAATCACTCATACTGTACAGTACTGTGAGGATTCTAGTTCTCATCAACATGTATAATATAATCACTCATACTGTACAGTACTGTGGGGGTTCTAGTTCTCATCAACATGTAGTATAATCACTCATACTGTACAGTACTGTGAGGGTTCTAGTTCTCATCAACATGTATAGTATAATCACTCATACTGTACAGTACTGTGAGGGTTCTAGTTCTCCCTCTCTCCTGCATTTGGCCACAAGTTCTCATCAACATCACATCTTATGTCTTCTCTGGCGATGCATCTTGGAAAGTATCTTCTGGAATGTCTAATCCAACCCTTGCAGTCTTCAGGAGAAGTGTCTCTACACCCTGGCAGTCTTCAGGAGAAGTGTCTCCACACCCCGCATTCTTGGCATCCAGTAAGGATGTGCAGCAAACCAGTCTGTGACTGCAGCCGAGTGGTGGAATGCCACATTATCCCACACAATAACGAAGGTAGGGGAGTTTCTTGCCCCTCTCTCCTCCGCTGGCACAAGTCGATCGTGCAGGTCATCCAGAAAATAAATGTGACTCTCTGTATTGTAGGGGCCAATGAGTGGTTTGTGTAACAGCAAACCATCATTGGACAGTGCTGCACACATTGTGACGTTAGCTCCTCTCTGGCCTGGGACATCCATGGTTGCTCTCTGTCCAATCACATTTCTTCCCTTGCGGCGTGTTTTTGCCAGGTTGAATCCAGCTTCATCCACAAAGATGAATGTATGTGCAGTTTGCCTGACTTCCATCTCAATTGCTCTCTAAAATACAGTAAATCCACAGTTTTACAGTACTTTACATTATGCATAGCTGTGTATGTACCCTGTTTGGTTATTGAACAGACATCTTACCTGGACATATTGATACCTGAGTTCATTCACACGTTCACCGTTTCTCTCATAGGGTTCAGTGTACAACTGCTTCATCCTTATTATGTTCCTCTGGGACTCTGGCCATTGTCGTTGTGCTGACCATTTTCACATTCCCAAAAGTGATATTGTCTGCCAGCACCCTGTCCCGAATTTCCAGCAGTTTTTAATTGCATTGTTGCCAATTACCATGTCAACAACGGCAATTTCCTGCGCATCTGATAATATTCTGCCTCTCCCTCCTGTGGGAGGCAATCTTTGGATCCTACTGAAAAACACAAAACAATCAATATATTTCAAAATGTCAGTACAATATGTCCATAAACACACCAGCCAGCTGGTCTGCGCATGCTCTGAGGATGCGGCTTGACCTGTGTGCCCCTACGTTGTAAACTTTCATTCATAGGCTGGGTTGTAACAACCTCATGATGGGTATAGGGAAAATGTGAGTATCATGTAGTAACCTAAACCTATCAATGTCACGTTGGAGACAGCGTAGCCTAGTGGTTAGAGCGTTGGACTAGTAACCGAAAGGTTGCAAGATCAAATCCCCGAGCTGACAAGGTACGAATCTGTCGTTCTGCCCCTGAACAAGGCAGTTAACCCACTGTTCCTAGGCCGTCATTGAAAATAAGAATTTGTTCTTAACTGACTTGCCTAGTAAAATAAAAATTGTAATAGAATTAAGGCCATGCTCATGAAAAAAAAGTGAGGAGAAGGGTGGGGGGACCACAGAGAGAAAGACGTCATGAATTAGGAAGGCAGCAACAAGCTCTCAAGTCAGAATTATACGTTCACCCATGTTTCTCAAATATCAACATTTCAATGTTGGTTAGTTATTAACTCAAATGCTTAAGATTTGGGATAGGCTTAAAACTAAAATAAACACCTTTCTATCACTCGATTTGAAGATGCAACCTTTGGCACCAGAGGTGGATAATTAAGCCCATCTGTGATCCCCATTCAAAACCGAATCCCACTTGAAGGTAACATCGCTCAATGTTGCCCCTAGTGGCCAGTTTCCACGTCATCTCCCGTTGTCCTCAGACATGGATGGACGTCAAATACTGACTTGTATCCCAGGTGACCTGGCTGGATGCAGAGGAACAGTGGAATTGGACTGGAAAGCAGAGGCTGGTACTGAACTGCTACAGACTAAATTCTGCTCTAAATCTGATCCGCCCTATGGGAATCAGTTCCTCTTCCCTCCTTCTTTGCTTCCTCTCCTATTCCCCGCACCCATTTATTTCAGAGCATTCAGTTCTTCCCTCTTCTTCTCTACTCTTTCCTCCATCCCTCTCCCACCCCTCACCCTCCTCTCTCCCAGAGTGTAGACTGTAGAGTAATGTGTCTCATTTTCAGGAAGGAAGTCCCAATCAGGAGGATGATGAATTAACACAGACTCTGGTTTCTCTGCTTCACTTTCCCTCCTTTTAATCCCATCTTTCTTTGTCCTCTTTCCCTCCTCCCCTTCCATCTTCCCTCCCCTTCCTTTCCCCTCCCATCTTCCCTCCCCTTCCCATCCCCTCTTTTCCCTCCACTTCCTTTCCCTCCCATCTTCCCTCCCCTTCCCTTCACCTCCTATCTTCCCTCCCCTCCTCTTCCCCTCCCATCTTCCCTCCCCTTCCCTTCTCCTCCTTTCTTTTCCATCCTCACTTAACAGGTGTTTCATTCCACTTGTTATCAGATGTGAGGTGAAGGCCATGTTTCTTATTACCAACCCACATACAGGTATAGAATACAATGCTGCGTAATATATAGAACATAAACTCAACTCCTTGCCTGATGGTGAATGCCCCAGAACCATATTATCTAGATTATAAACCCAGATTGATAGACAGTATACAGTATAGTGCAGCTGTCATCTACACTCATTGATAACAGGAGTTATCCAGCTCAGTCAAACGCTCTACATGAACCATCATACCTCATCATAGGATACCATACATGAACAACAGGAGCAAGCTATGAGGGAGAGAGAGGGGGCAGAGGGAGAGAGAGAGAGAGAGGACAGGGGAAGAGGGAGAGAGAGGAGGGGGAGAGAGGGAGAGAGAGGGCAGGGGAAGAGGGAGAGAATGAAGGAGGGAGAGAGAGAGAGGACAGGGGAAGAGGGAGAGAGAGGAGGGGGAGAGAGGGAGATATAGCGAGAGATGGAGAGAGAAAGAGAGAATATATTTGAATGATAGCTAAAAGTCAGTCTTCTTACAGGTTCAAAGAAATGTTCTAAATCATCTTCCAATATAATCTACCTTTCTGTTCTCCCATTCTCATTTGTCTTCCAGCAGCAATCTCCTGCTGTGTGAGGAATACACATAACAGAAAGATGCCTTCAGACTGAAAGATGGTGGAAAGCAGACTGTGTTGTGATGGATAATTGCCTTAACCTGCTCTACACAGATGCAGCTGCTATGAAGAGAACATACAGCCTTTGTTCTAAATGCCACCCTATTCCCCATTTAGTGCCCTACTTTTGACCAGAGACCATAGGGCTCTGGGCAAAAGTAGTGCACTATATAGGGAATAGGGTGCCAAATGGGACATATTGCAATCTCCTGCTCATTTCAGATGGAAGCAATATGACCTCGTCTTTTACTTCTCCTGTTTCTTATCTGAACTCTGAGCTGGAGCTTTTATTCTTATCCACTGTGACACGGAACGGGCTCCTGTACTAACTCAGAACACACACACACACATGCACGCACACACAATCAAAACACAGACACACACATCTATAAAAATACACACGGACTATGTTGTCATCTTATTTAAAGCCAGCTTGAAGAGCTAGAGAGCTTTACATCACTAAAAACTACAGGCCTGCTTACAGAGGTAGAGTTGTGTGCGTGTGGCTCTGTCCGTGCATAGTGGCAGGGAAAGGCTTAAACTCTGACAGCCTAAGCAGGTAAAACCGTTTCCTTGGCAACACCATTGAGACACCTGGAGCATCACCATGGAGACAGTTACTAAGGCTTGATGAGGAGCATTTGCTGCGCTATCAAGCCTCTTCTTTACTCCTTGATGTGTGTGTGTGTGTGTGTGTGTGTGTGTGTGTGTGTCTGTGTGTGTGTGTGTGTGTGTGTGTGTGTGTGTGTGTGTGTGTGTGTGTGTGTGTGTGTGTGTGTGTGTGTGTGTGTGTGTGTGTGTGTGTGTGTGTGTGTGTGTGTGTGTGTGTGTGTGTCTCTAATTGAATTGAATTAACATGTCTGTCGAAGGATGGATTTCAATCAGCAATGTTTAACTCAATGGTATTTTCATTATGGTAAATCTATGTAGACATAAAGGTTTATTAGGTTTCTTGTTGTTTCTGCCTCTATCTTCCTTTGACTTGGACCTTGTCCAGTCCACAACAGCACTTTGTGTGCGTCTCAAATGGAGCCCTATTCCCTATACAGTGTACTACTTTTGACCAGGGCCCATGCTGCACTAAATAGGGAAAAGGGTGGCACTTTTTTTATATGTTTATTATTATTTTTTACATACACACTTTTATTATAGTGAAGAAGGTAAACTACAACCAAAAAGTCAGAAAGAGCAGAAAAGTAAGGTGAGAGCAGTGGTGGAAAAAGTACCCAGTTGTCATACTTGAGTAAAAGTAAATATACCATAATAGAAAATGACTCAAGTAAAAATTGAAAGTCAGCCAGTAAAATACTAAAAGTATTTGATATTACATATACTTAAGTATCAAAAGTAAAAGTATAAATAATTTAAAATTCCTTATATTAAGCAAACCAGACGACACCATATATATATATATATATATATATATATATATATATATATATATATATATATATATATATATATATATATATGTTTTATGTATGGATAGCCAAGGGCACACTCCAACACTCAGACATAATTTACAAATGAAGCATTTGTGTTTAGTGAGTCCGCCAGAACAGAGGCTGTAGGAATGATAAGGGATGTTCTCTAGATAAGTGTGTGAAATGGACCATTTTCCTGTCCTGCTAATCTTAGGGCTAGGTGTCCCGCCAGCTAAGCATTCAAAATGTTACTAGTACTTTTGGGTGTCAGGGAAAATGTATGGAGTAAAAAGTACATTATTTTCTTTAGGAATGTAGTGAAGTAAAAGTAAAAGTAGTCAAACATTTTTTTTTGCTTGGGCACAGGGGAGGGAAGTGTGTTTTTTCCCTGGTTTACATTCACTCTATTGCAGGTTTTACTATATAATTTCTTCCAGCCATATGTCCTCATCTGCTTGCATGCACCTCCCCTAAAAATAGTGGTAGGTGGATCGTTTTTCCAGATCTGCAATAAGCTAACAACGAATAATAGCCAAAGCATGTCACTCCACAGGGAAGTCATGGGTAGAGTGTCTCCCCTTAGTCTTGATGAAAATGCGCAATAGTATAAACCGCGGAACAGGGCTTAGCCCACATTAGCTCTTAAAGATATACTTCTCCTTAAAGCAACCGCTGTGTCAGATTTCAAAAAAGCTTTACGGAAAAAGCACACCATGCAATAATCTGAGTACAGCGCTGAGGCACCAAAACAAGCCATACAGATACCCGCCATGTTTTGGAGTCAACAGAAGTCAGAAATAGCATTATAAATATTCACTTACCTTTGATGATCTTCATCGAAATGCACTCCCAGGAATCCCAGTTCCACAATAAATGTTTGTTTTGTTCGATAAAGTCCATAATTTATGTCCAAATACCTCCTTTTTGTTCGCGCGTTTAGTTCACAAATCCAAATTCAAGAGGCGTAGGCACTTAGTCCAGACGAAAAGTCAAAAAGTTCCATTACAGTTCGTAGAAACATGTCAAGAATCAATCTTTAGGATGTTTTTATCATAAATCTTCAATAATAATCTAACCGGACAATTCCTTTGTCTTTAGAAATGAAAAGGAACGCAGCTCACTCTCACGGCCGCGCGCATGACTTAGCTCATGGCATTCTGCCAGACCTCTTAGTCAAACAGCTCTTATTCGCTCCTCCTTCACAGTAGAAGCCTGAAACAAGGTTCTAAAGACTGTTGACATCTAGTGGAAGCCTTAGGAAGTGCAATCGGACCAAATTTTACACTGTATATTGGATAGGCAAAGACTTGAAAACCTACAAACCTCAGATTTCCCACTTCCTGGTTGGATTTCTTCTCAGATTTTTGCCTGCCATATGAGTTCTGTTATACTCACAGACATCATTCAAACAGTTTTAGAAACTTCGGAGTGTTGTCTATCCAAATCTACTAATAATATGCATATCTTAGCTTCTGGGCCTGAGTAGCAGGCAGTTTACTCTGGGCACCTTATTCATCCAAGCTACTCAATACTGCTCCCCAGCCATAAGAAGTTTTAAAGCCAGCCAGCTGACCCTGAGCAGCAGTTAGACAGTTCTGTGTCTCAGTGAGTATTGTGGAAATTTTAGAATCTCTTTTTCACTCTAAGCTTCGTGTGATGTGAGGTAGTTCAATCTTGACAAATTCAGTGGGTTCTGTAGAAGTTTTATAACAACGTGCAGCGTTTGTGTGTGTGTTCTGCAGCCTTTTTAAAGTAGTACTGCAATAGTGATCAATGGTTGTGATGCAGCTAGGTGGCTGTATTAGGGGCTGGTCGTGTGTGTACATGCGTGCATTAGCAGGGCGGCCGTGGTGGAGTATACAGGGGCCGATCCAGTCTGGATCAAAGTCCAGGGCCGTTTTTTACTCCCAGTCCGTCCCTGCAGGAGGCTGTTAGGTCCAGATGTGAGGTGATGATCACGCAACAACAGACAGGACAGCGCTTCTAGAAAAAGAGCACAGGTACAGATGACACCTGACCTCATTCCCACAGGACTGTTACAGTGTTACCATATAAGGTACCATAACTTTATGCAACAATGTTACACAGACTACCTCATCTCTGTACCCAACACATACAATTATCTGGAAGGTCCCTCAGTCGAGCATTGAATTTCAAACACAGATTCAACCACAAAGACCAAGGAGGTTTTCCAATGCCTCGCAAAGAAAGGCATTGGTAGATGGGTAAAAATGTAATAAAAAGCAGAAATTGAATATCCCATTGAGCATGGTGAAGTCAATAATTACACTTTGGATGGTGTATCAATACACCCAGTCACTACAAAGATACAGGCCTCCTTGGTATTTGGTATTTTATTAGGATCCCCATTAGCTGTTGCTAATCTTCCTGGGGTCCACACAAAACATGAAACATTACATATTACTGAACATTAATAGACAAGAACAGCTCAAGGACGGAACTACATCAATTTAAAAACGACACACATAGCCTACACTTCAATACCTACACACAAAATGTCTAGGTCAAATAGGGGAGAGGAGTTGTGCCGTGAGGTGTTGCTTTATCTGTTTTTTGAAACCAGGTTTGCTGTTCCCTTGAGCAATATGAGATGGAACGGAGTTCCATGCAATAATGGCTCTATATATGTAATACTCTACTCTTTCTTGAATTTATTCTGGATTTGGGGACTGTGAAAAGAATCCTGGTGGCATGTCTGGTGGGATAGGTGTGTGTGTGTGTCAGAGCTGTGTGTACGTTGACTATGCAAACAATTTGGAATTTTCAACACATTCATGTTTCTTATAAAAAGAAGTGACGCAGTCAGTCTCTCCTCAACTCTCAGCCAAGAGAGACTGCATAGTATTTATACCAGCCCTCTGATTACAATGAAGAGCAAGACATGCCGCTCTGTTCTGTGTAAGCTGCAGCAGAACTAGGTCTTCCTATGCAGCGCTTGACGACATAACTGGACAATAATCAAGATTAGGCAAAACTACAGCCTGCATGACTTGCTTTTGAAGTGTGGTGTCAAAAAAGCAGAGCACCTCTTTAATATGGACAGACCTCTCCCCATCTTTACAACCATTGAATCTGTATGTTTTGACCATGAAGGTTTTTAATCTAAGGTAACACTAAGCTATTTAGTCTCAATAATATAGAAGGCTACACTGAAATCTAGCAGTCCAGCTCCCACAATATTATTATCATCAATGTCTTTTAACCAATCATCAATTATTTGTGTCAGTGCAGTACACGTTGAGTGTCCTTCTCCGTAAGCATGCGGAACATCTGCTGTCAAATTGTTTACAGAGAAATAGCATTGTATTTGGTCAAACACATTTCCCCCCCAGCAGTTTGCTAAGAGCGGCAGCAAGCTGATAGGTCTGCTGTTAGAACCAGTAATGGCTGTTTTTTTTACAACTCTTGGGTAGGGGAATGACTTTGGCTTCCCTCCAGGGCAAACACCTTCTTCTAGACTCAGATTAAAGATATGACAGACAGGAGTGTCATAGAGTCAGCTACCATCCTCAGTAGCTTTCCTCTGCTGCTCTTTAGTTATTTGTTACCTTCATTTCTTATTTTTTTGTTGTTGTATTTTTCTTTAAACTGCATTGTTGGTTAAGGGCTTGTAAGTAAGCATTTCACTGTAAAGTCTACACCTGTTGTATTCGGCGCATGTGACAAATAAAATTTGATTTGATCTGAGTTGTCAGTGCCAGGAGGTTTGTCATTATTGATGGGTAACAATACGTTTTCCACTTCTCCCACACTAACGCTACAAAATTCAAACTTACAGTGCTTTTCTTTCCTTATTGTTTTTTTTATGCATGAATACGGTGGCTCACTGTTCGTTGTCGGCATTTCCTTACTAAGTTTGCCCAGTTTGCCAATGAAGTAATCATTAAAATAATTTGCAACATCAAATGGTTTTGTGATGAATAAGCTTTTTTTGCCAATAATTTAATTTAAAGTTGTTTTCCATCGTTCTTTATATCATTGATCTTAACTTCAAATACAGTTACTTTTTCTTTTAGTTTATTCACATAATTTCTACATTTTTCAGTAAATTGGCCCGTCAGATGTGCAGCCAGACTTATTAGCCTGTAAGGGGTGCGTAACCGGTGGCAGGGAAGTCAGACGCAGGAGAGCAGAACTTGGTAATAGCCGGAGCAGTTTAATCGCAAAACCAACGGCATAAAAATAGCAAGATATGGGTACAAAAACCCGTCGCACACCAATCAACACGTGCACAAGCACTTACAATAAACAATCCCACACAAAGACATGGGGGGAACAGAGGGTTAAATACACTACAAGTGATTGAGGGAATTGAAACCAGGTGTGAGGAAAAACAAGACAAAACATATGGAAAATGAAAAGTGGATCGATGATGGCTAGAAGACCGGCGACGCCGACCGCCGAGCGCTGCCCGAACAAGCAGAGGACCCGACTTCGGCGGAAGTCGTGACATAGCCACTCCTTTTGCCTCATCTCTTTCAACCATAACATTTTTAATTCCACATCAATCCAAGGGGCCTTAACAGTTCTAACAGTCAGTTTCTTAACAGGTGCGTGTTCATCAAAACATTTGAAGAAGCAATTTCATAAATTCATCAAGTGCAGCATCTGGATGCTCCTTATTAATCACATCAGACTACATTTTTCTAACATCATCCACATGAGTCACAGAATAATCTTTTCTATGATCTCACTATTTTAGGCCCAGCTTTTGGACCTTTAGCTTTCCTAGATATAGCCACTATATTGTGATCACTGCATCCAATGGGTACGGATACAGCTTTAGAACAAAGTTCTACAGTATTAGTAAAACTTGGTGCAATACATGTGGACAATCTTGTTCCTGTAGTGTTTTTAAACACCCTGGTAGGTCAATTAATAACTTGAACCAGATTACAGGCACTGGTTACAGTGAGAAGCTTCCTCTTGAGTGGACAGTTTGAGGAAAACCAGTCAATATTCAGGTCCTCAAGAAAGTAGACCTCTCTGTTTACATCACATACAAGCATTTCACAAACATTATTTAGATACTGACTGTTAGCACTTGGTGGCCTATAGCAACACACCAAAATAATAGGCTTTAGATGAAGCAGTTCAACCTGCAACCACAGCACTTGACACTTGACATGAGATCTTCTCCAAGCATTAAAGGGATATGGCTCTGAATATATACAGCAACACCTCCCGCATGAGCATTCCTGTCTCTTCTATACATGTTATATCCTTGTATTGCTGCTGCTTTATAGTCAAAATAATGATCTAAGTGAGTCTCAGAAATGGCTAGTATATGAATGTTAACTGATGTTAGCAAGTTATTGGTTTTATGAACCTTATTTCTAAGCCTTTCAGCCCTTTCCTTGGCTTTTTCCAGAACAGCTACCTTGTCCTTGAACCTCAGGAACTTGACCACTATCGGCTTGGGCCTGTCACCTGGGCCGGTGGTGGGTTACCAGTCCTGTGGGCGTGCTCCACCTCAATCTTCCTGTGGTCCATGTTCAGTTTCTCCAAGGTAATTTCCCTCGCTTTGTCCTCGGACTCCATCCAGGTCTTGTGTAGATTCTGAAATTCCCATCCACAACCATGTTGTTTCCGCCTTGATTGTCCCTCGAGATAATCTGATTTCTTCATCGTTGTTATCATGGATTCAAATACAGAACGGATGTCCTCTCTCATTGACTTGCCGTTTTCCTGTTTATTAAACTCATTGAGCTGACCCTGGGAGAACTGCAAACTATTCTTCAGGTCCTGGACCTCTTTGGTCAGGTCATCCATTCTCTTATTAGTTGACTCCACCAGGATTTGGACAAAACACTTGAAGCTATTTTCTTGTTGTAACAACTGCTTGTAGAACTAATTTTGTTTGTTTAAAAGATTCTTCACCTGTGATAGTGAGCCACCACTGTCCTCAACGGTACTCCCACCGGCTTTGGTCTTTGTCATGGTAGCAAAGTAGGCTACGCTGTTGCTCCCTGCAGTTCCAGACAGGGCAGGTCGCAGGGAAGATGGAAACAACAAACAGTAGGGATCTAGACATCCACAAGCCCAGGTAATCTGCTCTCTCAGCCACAAGGGCTAACCCCGCCGTGGGCTACATTCAAGCCCTCAAGGAAACCCTGCTAGCTTGATAGGCAGCTAACAGTAGCAGCTAGGCTAGCTGCTACGCCAAGCAGCTCATCAGACCCTTGGTCGGCGGGATCCATGGACAGATAGCAGTGGTCCCAGCAACTGGTGCCAACCACTTCGCGGGATCCAAACTCAATTGTTTGCATGTGATTGTTAGTGTGTATCAATTCCCCATCACATATATCACCAGTCGTACATTTATCCTTAATTCCTGTCATTTCTAATCTAGAATGTTTGTTACTTTGGTTACTGTAATTTCTGTTAATGCATTCAATATTATTAGTCTTCCTGTTCTCATTGTAGGAGTGGACACATTACTAGCGGAGTGCACAACCTATGCTACACTTGTGAGAAACAGGTTTTGTTTTATTTCATTCCATTTACGAGTTTTGTCAACTTAGTCATTGACTTTGTTTGGAGTGCTCCTGTCAATATTGAGTAAGGACGCACACGCAGAGAAGTAGGCCTATAGGCTACCTGGCCTGCGAGCAAATGTAGGCATATTAATGTGCTTATTTCTGATAGTATTTCTGTTTGGCTTAACGCACCACCCCTAATGACCTCTGGAGCTTCTCAAAGTAATGTTTTCTTCACCTCAAACAGCAAGAAAACAAAGTCTGTTTTTACATCCATTGAGAATTACAATAGTTCCTCAACGTATTGGAAAAGTCTTTCCAGCTCTCTCCCTTTCGATAACGCCTCAGCATGAAAGGGGAAAATGTCATGCTCTGATCCAGTGGAAACGTCATAAAATAGGCCTACCTGATTACTTCTTATCAGTGCATGACTTGGAGTGAAATAGGTTCTGGTATTCATTTTGGGTGCTGGTACTGTTTATATTTAGGTGCAAGAGTGCCACAATACTTTTGAGCTAATATTCTATAAGAGGAACAGGAGCTCAGGCAGTAGAACATTTGAAGTGCCGGTACTCTGGTGAGCTCCTGCCCAAGTCAAGCACTGCTTCTTGTCCCTTGCGCAAATAGCCTACAGCTGTGTCTGTCCGGAGCTCACTAGTGCAGGAAACTCTGAGAGCCCAGAATATGTTATACAATGTTGCAAGTTCGCTAGCGCAAGCTTCGGACCGGACCCAAGTTAATAGTTGATTCAAGTTCATTGCAGACAGGCCATGTGTAGCCAATGTGATTTATAGGATATTTATTTTTATCAGGATATTTTCTACCTGCAGGCTGCAATGTTTTTATTTGTTGGCTTTATGTGGGCTATATTTACATAGTTGGCAATGGCAATAGAAGTAACTTTTTAGGTTAGTATAATTTTCATTTAGATTTTCAAATACTTTTGATTAGCCACATGACAATGCTTTTGAGATATGAAGAAGTTATTCTAAATTAAATTTAACAGTTCCACGAAAATTTGCATATGAAAACCACTAGTTTTCAATCATGACTGGGAGGCAGGTAGCCTAGTGGTTAGAGCGTTGGGCCAGTAACTGAAAGGTTGTTGGATCAAATCCCCGAGCTGAAAATGTACAAATCTGTCCTTCTGCCCCTGAACAAGGCAGTTAACCCACTGTTCCCCAGTAGGCCGTCATTGTAAATAAGAATGTGTTCTTAACTGATGTGCATGGTTAAATGGAAAAAATATATATTTTTTAAATGGCACGCAGATCGGTAGAAATTGTACGACAAATTGGCATTCCACATAAGAAAGGTTGTGTGTTGTTGTGTGTCCCTGTGTGTTGGTGCGTGTCCCTGCTTGCTCTGACCTGTGTGTTGGGTAAGTGTCCCTGTGTGTTGGTGCGTGTCCCTGCTTGCTCTGACCTGTGTGTTGGGTACGTGTCCCTGTGTGTTGGTGCGTGTCCCTGCTTGCTCTGACCTGTGTGTTGGGTACGTGTCCCTGTGTGTTGGTGCGTGTCCCTGTGTGTTGGTGCGTGTCCCTGCTTGCTTTCACCTGTGTGTTGGTGCGTGTCCCTGCTTGCTCTGACCTGTGTGTTGGGTACGTGTCCCTGTGTGTTGGTACGTGTCCCTGTGTGTTGGGTACGTGTCCCTGTGTGTTGGTGCGTGTCCCTGTGTGTTGGGTACGTGTCCCTGTGTGTTGGTGCGTGTCCCTGCTTGCTCTGACCTGTGTGTTGGGTACGTGTCCCTGCTTGCTTTCACCTGTGTGTTGGTGCGTGTCCCTGCTTGCTCTGACCTGTGTGTTGGGTACGTGTCCCTGTGTGTTGGTGCGTGTCCCTGTGTGTTGGGTACGTGTCCCTGTGTGTTGGTGCTTGTCCCTGCTTGCTCTGACCTGTGTGTTGGGTACGTGTCCCTGTGTGTTGGTGCGTGTCCCTGCTTGCTCTGACCTGTGTGTTGGGTACGTGTCCCTGTGTGTTGGTGCGTGTCCCTGTGTGTTGGGTACGTGTCCCTGTGTGTTGGTGCTTGTCCCTGCTTGCTCTGACCTGTGTGTTGGGTACGTGTCCCTGTGTGTTGGGTACGTGTCCCTGCTTGCTTTCACCTGTGTGTTGGTACGTGTCCCTGTGTGTTGGTGCGTGTCCCTGTGTGTTGGTGCGTGTCCTGTGTGTTGGTACGTGTCCCTGTGTGTTGGTGCGTGTCCCTGCTTGCTCTGACCTGTGTGTTGGTACGTGTCCCTGTGTGTTGGTGCGTGTCCCTGTGTGTTGGGTACGTGTCCCTGTGTGTTGGGTACGTGTCCCTGCTTGCTTTCACCTGTGTGTTGGGTACGTGTCCCTGTGTGTTGGGTACGTGTCCCTGCTTGCTTTCACCTGTGTGTTGGTGCGTGTCCCTGCTTGCTCTGACCTGTGTGTTGGGTACGTGTCCCTGCTTGCTTTCACCTGTGTTGGTGCGTGTCCCTCTTTGCTTTCACCTGTGGTTTGTTGCATGTCCCTGTGTGATGGTGCGTGTCCCTGTGTGATGGTGCATGTCCCTGTGTGATGGTGCTTGTCCCTGTGTGATGGTGCATGTCCCTGTGTGATGGTGCATGTCCCTGTGTGATGGTGCATGTCCCTGTGTGATGGTGCTTGTCCCTGTGTGATGGTGCATGTCCCTGTGTGATGGTGCATGTCCCTGTGTGATGGTGCTTGTCCCTGTGTGATGGTGCGTGTCCCTGTGTGATGGTGCGTGTCCCTGTGTGATGGTGCGTGTCCTGTGTGTTGGTGCGTGTCCCTGTGTGTTGGTGCGTGTCCCTGTGTGTTGGTGCGTGTCCCTGTGTGTTGGTGCGTGTCCCTGTGTGTTGGTGCGTGTCCCTGTGTGTTGGTGCGTGTCCTGTGTGTTGGTGCGTGTCCCTGTGTGTTGGTGCGTGTCCCTGTGTGTTGGTGCGTGTCCTGTGTGTTGGTGCGTGTCCCTGTGTGATGGTGCGTGTCCCTGTGTGATGGTGCGTGTCCCTGTGTGTTGGTGCGTGTCCCTGTGTGTTGGTGCATGTCCCTGTGTGTTGGTGCGTGTCCCTGTGTGATGGTACGTGTCCCTGTGTGTTGGTGCGTGTCCCTGTGTGATGGTGCGTGTCCTGTGTGTTGGTGCGTGTCCCTGTGTGTTGGTGCGTGTCCCTGTGTGTTGGTGCGTGTCCTGTGTGTTGGTGCGTGTCCTGTGTGTTGGTGCGTGTCCCTGTGTGTTGGTGCATGTCCCTGTGTGTTGGTGCGTGTCCTGTGTGTTGGTGCGTGTCCCTGTGTGTTGGTGCGTGTCCTGTGTGTTGGTGCGTGTCCCTGTGTGTTGGTGCGTGTCCCTGTGTGTTGGTGCGTGTCCCTGTGTGTTGGTGCGTGTCCTGTGTGTTGGTGCGTGTCCCTGTGTGTTGGTGCGTGTCCCTGTGTGTTGGTGCGTGTCCCTGTGTGTTGGTGCGTGTCCCTGTGTGTTGGTGCGTGTCCTGTGTGTTGGTGCGTGTCCCTGTGTGTTGGTGCGTGTCCCTGTGTGATGGTGCGTGTCCCTGTGTGTTGGTGCGTGTCCCTGTGTGTTGGTGCATGTCCCTGTGTGTTGGTGCGTGTCCCTGTGTGTTGGTGCGTGTCCCTGTGTGTTGGTGCATGTCCCTGTGTGTTGGTGCGTGTCCCTGTGTGTTGGTGCATGTCCCTGTGTGTTGGTGCGTGTCCCTGTGTGTTGGTGCGTGTCCCTGTGTGTTGGTGCGTGTCCCTGTGTGTTGGTGCGTGTCCCTGTGTGATGGTGCATGTCCCTGTGTGTTGGTGCGTGTCCCTGTGTGTTGGTGCATGTCCCTGTGTGTTGGTGCGTGTCCCTGTGTGTTGGTGCATGTCCCTGTGTGTTGGTGCGTGTCCCTGTGTGTTGGTGCGTGTCCCTGTGTGTTGGTGCGTGTCCCTGTGTGTTGGTGCGTGTCCCTGTGTGTTGGTGCATGTCCCTGTGTGTTGGTGCGTGTCCCTGTGTGTTGGTGCGTGTCCCTGTGTGTTGGTGCGTGTCCCTGTGTGATGGTGCGTGTCCCTGTGTGTTGGTGCGTGTCCCTGTGTGTTGGTGCATGTCCCTGTGTGATGGTGCGTGTCCTGTGTGATGGTGCGTGTCCTGTGTGTTGGTGCGTGTCCCTGTGTGTTGGTGCATGTCCCTGTGTGTTGGTGCGTGTCCCTGTGTGTTGGTGCGTGTCCCTGTGTGTTGGTGCATGTCCCTGTGTGTTGGTGCGTGTCCCTGTGTGTTGGTGCGTGTCCCTGTGTGTTGGTGCGTGTCCTGTATGTTGGTGCATGTCCCTGTGTGTTGGTGCGTGTCCTGTGTGATGGTGCGTGTCCCTGTGTGTTGGTGCGTGTCCCTGCTTGCTCTGACCTGTGTGTTGGGTACGTGTCCCTGTGTGTTGGTGCGTGTCCCTGTGTGTTGGGTACGTGTCCCTGTGTGTTGGTGCGTGTCCCTGTGTGTTGGGTACGTGTCCCTGTGTGTTGGTGCTTGTCCCTGCTTGCTCTGACCTGTGTGTTGGGTACGTGTCCCTGTGTGTTGGGTACGTGTCCCTGCTTGCTTTCACCTGTGTGTTGGTGCGTGTCCCTGCTTGCTCTGACCTGTGTGTTGGGTACGTGTCCCTGCTTGCTTTCACCTGTGTTGGTGCGTGTCCCTCTTTGCTTTCACCTGTGGTTTGTTGCATGTCCCTGTGTGTTGGTGCGTGTCCCTGTGTGTTGGTGCGTGTCCCTGTGTGATGGTACGTGTCCCTGTGTGTTGGTGCGTGTCCTGTGTGTTGGTGCGTGTCCCTGTGTGTTGGTGCGTGTCCCTGTGTGTTGGTGCGTGTCCCTGTGTGTTGGTGCGTGTCCCTGTGTGTTGGTGCGTGTCCCTGTGTGTTGGTGCGTGTCCCTGTGTGTTGGTGCGTGTCCTGTGTGTTGGTGCGTGTCCCTGTGTGTTGGTGCATGTCCCTGTGTGTTGGTGCGTGTCCCTGTGTGATGGTGCGTGTCCTGTGTGTTGGTGCGTGTCCCTGTGTGTTGGTGCATGTCCCTGTGTGTTGGTGCGTAACCCTGTGTGTTGGTGCGTGTCCCTGTGTGTTGGTGCGTGTCCCTGCTTGCTCTGACCTGTGTGTTGGGTACGTGTCCCTGCTTGCTTTCACCTGTGTGTTGGTGCGTGTCCCTGCTTGCTCTGACCTGTGTGTTGGGTACGTGTCCCTGTGTGTTGGTGCGTGTCCCTGTGTGTTGGTGCGTGTCCCTGTGTGTTGGTGCGTGTCCCTGCTTGCTTTCACCTGTGTGTTGGTGCATGTCCATGCTTGCTCTGACCTGTGTGTTGGGTACGTGTCCCTGTGTGTTGGGTACGTGTCCCTGTGTGTTGGTGCGTGTCCCTGCTTGCTCTGACCTGTGTGTTGGGTACGTGTCCCTGCTTGCTTTCACCTGTGTGTTGGTGCGTGTCCCTGCTTGCTCTGACCTGTGTGTTGGGTACGTGTCCCTGTGTGTTGGTGCGTGTCCCTGTGTGTTGGGTACGTGTCCCTGTGTGTTGGTGCTTGTCCCTGCTTGCTCTGACCTGTGTGTTGGGTACGTGTCCCTGTGTGTTGGGTACGTGTCCCTGCTTGCTTTCACCTGTGTGTTGGTGCGTGTCCCTGCTTGCTCTGACCTGTGTGTTGGGTACGTGTCCCTGCTTGCTTTCACCTGTGTTGGTGCGTGTCCCTCTTTGCTTTCACCTGTGGTTTGTTGCATGTCCCTGTGTGTTGGTGCGTGTCCCTGTGTGTTGGTGCGTGTCCCTGCTTGCTCTGACCTGTGTGTTGGGTACGTGTCCCTGTGTGTTGGTGCGTGTCCCTGTGTGTTGGGTACGTGTCCCTGTGTGTTGGTGCTTGTCCCTGCTTGCTCTGACCTGTGTGTTGGGTACGTGTCCCTGTGTGTTGGGTACGTGTCCCTGCTTGCTTTCACCTGTGTGTTGGTACGTGTCCCTGTGTGTTGGTGCGTGTCCCTGTGTGTTGGGTACGTGTCCCTGTGTGTTGGGTACGTGTCCCTGCTTGCTTTCACCTGTGTGTTGGGTACGTGTCCCTGTGTGTTGGGTACGTGTCCCTGCTTGCTTTCACCTGTGTGTTGGTGCGTGTCCCTGCTTGCTCTGACCTGTGTGTTGGGTATGTGTCCCTGCTTGCTTTCACCTGTGTTGGTGCGTGTCCCTCTTTGCTTTCACCTGTGGTTTGTTGCATGTCCCTGTGTGTTGGTGCATGTCCCTGTGTGTTGGTGCGTGTCCCTGTGTGATGGTGCGTGTCCTGTGTGTTGGTGCGTGTCCCTGTGTGTTGGTGCATGTCCCTGTGTGTTGGTGCGTGTCCCTGTGTGATGGTGCGTGTCCTGTGTGTTGGTGCGTGTCCCTGTGTGTTGGTGCGTGTCCCTGTGTGATGGTACGTGTCCCTGTGTGTTGGTGCGTGTCCCTGTGTGATGGTGCGTGTCCTGTGTGTTGTTGCGTGTCCCTGTGTGTTGGTGCGTGTCCCTGTGTGTTGGTGCGTGTCCTGTGTGTTGGTGCGTGTCCTGTGTGTTGGTGCGTGTCCCTGTGTGTTGGTGCATGTCCCTGTGTGTTGGTGCGTAACCCTGTGTGTTGGTGCGTGTCCCTGTGTGTTGGTGCGTGTCCCTGTGTGTTGGTGCGTGTCCCTGTGTGTTGGTGCGTGTCCCTGTGTGTTGGTGCGTGTCCCTGTGTGTTGGTGCGTGTCCTGTGTGTTGGTGCGTGTCCCTGTGTGTTGGTGCGTGTCCCTGTGTGTTGGTGCGTGTCCCTGTGTGTTGGTGCATGTCCCTGTGTGTTGGTGCGTGTCCCTGTGTGTTGGTGCGTGTCCCTGTGTGTTGGTGCATGTCCCTGTGTGTTGGTGCGTGTCCCTGTGTGTTGGTGCGTGTCCCTGTGTGTTGGTGCGTGTCCTGTGTGTTGGTGCATGTCCCTGTGTGTTGGTGCGTGTCCTGTGTGTTGGTGCGTGTCCCTGTGTGTTGGTGCGTGTCCCTGCTTGCTCTGACCTGTGTGTTGGGTACGTGTCCCTGTGTGTTGGTGCGTGTCCCTGTGTGTTGGGTACGTGTCCCTGTGTGTTGGTGCTTGTCCCTGCTTGCTCTGACCTGTGTGTTGGGTACGTGTCCCTGTGTGTTGGTGCGTGTCCCTGTGTGTTGGGTACGTGTCCCTGTGTGTTGGTGCTTGTCCCTGCTTGCTCTGACCTGTGTGTTGGGTACGTGTCCCTGTGTGTTGGGTACGTGTCCCTGCTTGCTTTCACCTGTGTGTTGGTGCGTGTCCCTGCTTGCTCTGACCTGTGTGTTGGGTACGTGTCCCTGCTTGCTTTCACCTGTGTTGGTGCGTGTCCCTCTTTGCTTTCACCTGTGGTTTGTTGCATGTCCCTGTGTGTTGGTGCGTGTCCCTGTGTGTTGGTGCGTGTCCCTGTGTGATGGTACGTGTCCCTGTGTGTTGGTGCGTGTCCTGTGTGTTGGTGCGTGTCCCTGTGTGTTGGTGCGTGTCCCTGTGTGTTGGTGCGTGTCCCTGTGTGTTGGTGCGTGTCCCTGTGTGTTGGTGCGTGTCCCTGTGTGTTGGTGCGTGTCCCTGTGTGTTGGTGCGTGTCCTGTGTGTTGGTGCGTGTCCCTGTGTGTTGGTGCATGTCCCTGTGTGTTGGTGCGTGTCCCTGTGTGATGGTGCGTGTCCTGTGTGTTGGTGCGTGTCCCTGTGTGTTGGTGCATGTCCCTGTGTGTTGGTGCGTAACCCTGTGTGTTGGTGCGTGTCCCTGTGTGTTGGTGCGTGTCCCTGCTTGCTCTGACCTGTGTGTTGGGTACGTGTCCCTGCTTGCTTTCACCTGTGTGTTGGTGCGTGTCCCTGCTTGCTCTGACCTGTGTGTTGGGTACGTGTCCCTGTGTGTTGGTGCGTGTCCCTGTGTGTTGGTGCGTGTCCCTGTGTGTTGGTGCGTGTCCCTGCTTGCTTTCACCTGTGTGTTGGTGCGTGTCCCTGCTTGCTTTCACCTGTGTGTTGGTGCGTGTCCCTGTGTGTTGGGTGCGTGTCCCTGTGTGTTGGGTACGTGTCCCTGTGTGTTGGTGCGTGTCCCTGCTTGCTCTGACCTGTGTGTTGGGTACGTGTCCCTGCTTGCTTTCACCTGTGTGTTGGTGCGTGTCCCTGCTTGCTCTGACCTGTGTGTTGGGTACGTGTCCCTGTGTGTTGGTGCGTGTCCCTGTGTGTTGGGTACGTGTCCCTGTGTGTTGGTGCTTGTCCCTGCTTGCTCTGACCTGTGTGTTGGGTACGTGTCCCTGTGTGTTGGTGCGTGTCCCTGCTTGCTCTGACCTGTGTGTTTGGGTACGTGTCCCTGTGTGTTGGTGCGTGTCCCTGTGTGTTGGGTACGTGTCCCTGTGTGTTGGTGCTTGTCCCTGCTTGCTCTGACCTGTGTGTTGGGTACGTGTCCCTGTGTGTTGGGTACGTGTCCCTGCTTGCTTTCACCTTGTGTGTTGGTACGTGTCCCTGTGTGTTGGTGCGTGTCCCTGTGTGTTGGGTACGTGTCCCTGTGTGTTGGGTACGTGTCCCTGCTTGCTTTCACCTGTGTGTTGGGTACGTGTCCCTGTGTGTTGGTGCTTGTCCCTGCTTGCTCTGACCTGTGTGTTGGGTACGTGTCCCTGTGTGTTGGTGCGTGTCCCTGCTTGCTCTGACCTGTGTGTTGGGTACGTGTCCCTGTGTGTTGGTGCGTGTCCCTGCTTGCTTTCACCTGTGTGTTGGTGCGTGTCCCTGCTTGCTCTGACCTGTGTGTTGGGTAAGTGTCCCTGCTTGCTTTCACCTGTCACATGTGGTGTGTTGGTGCGTGTCCCTCTTTGCTTTCACCTGTGTGTTGGTGAGTGTCCCTGCTTGCTTTCACCTGTGTTGGTGCGTGTCCCTCTTTTGCTTTCAACCTGTGGTTTGTTGCATGTGCCCTGTGTGTTGGTGCGTGTCCCTGTGTGTTGGTGCGTGTCCTGTGTGATGGTGCGTGTCTGTGTGTGTGTTGGTGCGTGTCCCTGTGTGTTGGTGCGTGTCCCTGTGTGTTTGGTGCGTGTCCCTGTGTGTTGTGCGTGTCCCTGTGTGTTGGTGCGTGTCCCTGTGTGTTGGTGCGTGTCCCTGTTGTGTGTGTCGTGGCGTCGTGTGTGCGCCTGTGTTTTGCGTTGTGGCATGTCCCTGTGTGTTGTTGTGTGTGTCGTGTCCTGTGTGTGGTGCGTGTC